>NW_005054385.1:1172399-1191883 GCF_000277835.1 Geospiza fortis
AGACAGACAGGGATAGAGAGGAGGGGGGAAGATGACCGACAAGGCAAAGGGAACTATAGTTGGCTCTTACGGGAGAGAGAGAGGGAGATTGGCAGCATGGCCTTGGGCGCCCAAGGGAGGGATCAACTGGGGACAGAACCATCAAAAAAGTAAAATAGGGGGGTGGAGCATACCAAACAACGTACATAGAACTGAACCCGTACAACATCAACTAACATAAAAACGCGCACACCACAACAGCAAATTATTATTTTTCATTGGCTTTCATTCTATCCAGCTCTCAGGAGCCATTGGGGGTAACTGAGAAGAATCTACCTTCAATTATTTTTTCAACTTTGCTGCACAATAGGTGCTCTGAGGAACATGGTGTTATTCTTTGGGATGGTGCTGTGCAGGACTAAGAGTTGGGCCTGATGATCTTTGTGAGTCCCTTCCAACTCATATTGGAATATATTCCAACATATTCTATGATGTTATGATTTTGTTACTTTGTTCATTAAATCAATCAAATGAATACCAAAGTGGCTGTATCATTGAGACAAACAATATCCAGAGAAACAGACTTCTAACTTTTTTGTGCATGAAAGAGTTTGGGCTTGTTTTCATCTTACTGGTTCTGAGAAAATTTTGGCTGATGCACATGCTCTTAAGATACTAACCATCTTAGCTGATGAAAGAAAAAAAAAAGATGGCTTTTTTGCTGGAGGAAAATGACTTCTCTCATAAAGGACCTACAGCATTCCACTGAGTGAAAATCTTCTTTGTGCTAACAACTGGCAGCCTCTTCCTAACCTTCCCAGTCTTTGCTCAACTAAAGAAAGTATTGCTAAGGCACATGAGCAGTTTTCATATTTTCCTAGTGTCTCGGAATCCTCTTTCAATTCATTGGTGGCACAAAGTTTCCTTGCAAATCTGTTGTGCAGAAGCTGCTGAGGTCATGCCAGTACATCAGAAACAGTTCTGCATGCATGCAATAGGCAGAGCTTGGCTCTTTGGGCTGAGGATCAAGGCAGAAAGGAAGGATTGGCTTGTGTCTTCATGGGATGAGCCAGAGACATAAAATTACCCTGTGTACACTTTATGTTCAGTGCAGGGCCATGAGTGACAAAGAGGGGGCTCTTGTGGTCTTATCTGAATGAAGAACAAGCAGAAGGCTTCTTTATATGCATTCTATTTTCAAACCATAAGGAGATTTTCCTTTAAGAATCTGGGTTCTGGAAGATACAAGCAGAGGCTGAAAAATTCAGACTATTTTCTGTTCTAAACAAGAGTTTCCTTCCGCTACTGACTGATTAAATACAATGGCAAAATACAGCAACCCAGCTGCTTGGAGTGCTAAGGATTGGAAGGATTTAATTAATTTTGGGATAGTCAGTTATACAAGTGCAACATATAAGTGATAATTAGTTGGTGAAGCAGTGAAGCAAAGCAGGAGTTGCTTTTCTTTCTCCCTCTGCTGATAAGCTTCCACAAAATGAAAAGATTCAAGGCTGAGGAAATGTCCATTACAGAATGTGCTCACCTTTCCTTGCAATACTGTGTTTGTCCCACTAAAGCAAATTGGTGGTTTGGCAGTGTTTAAGTGTTGGAAATACAAATGCTTGCAATGGCAGCTCCGCCTGTTGCTTCAGCACAAGCAGAGCTTTCAGTCTTAGGTGTGACCCCATTTTTCCCTCAGGGTCTGCTGTCTGTATTACAAGCTGACAGAGGAAAAATATCCATCAAGCAGAACCACCTCCCACAGAAGTCCACATGTTCACCACATGTTTTCCTGCCTCACCCTTTGAAGACTCTGCTGGGAGCATCTGTAGATGTTTCCTGTCCATATCAGAGGAGGCAGTGAATTCTCACTTCCTTGAGTCAAACCCTGCAAACTCTGCAAGAATTTCAACCTGCTACTGACTTAGACCTCCAGTGTTAAGCAGCACCATTGGAAGGGCTGTGATAACCTTTCTGCAGAACTATGGACCTCGTTACAAATACCAGTGTGTTAATAAGGAGTCTGCTGACCTGGTGCACTGAAGAGATCACAAAATGAATATGAGAAACTGACCATCACATCCTATACAATTTCACCTGTTCTGTGAATTTACAAAAAAAACTGCTCAGAAATGCAACATTGCAAAATGGATGGGAAAAGGAGTAGGATGGATGCAAAATAGCTGCATCCATGACAAGAGTGCTCTGTAGCCTAGCCGGCTGAAAGTCAGTGAGGAGAGCCTTAGGAGCCATCATGAAGTTATAGCAGCTCACCTGTCAGCGACTTGTGGCAAAGAAATCAGGAAGTGCATTTATGACAGTGTCCTCCAGGTGAATAAGCACTCTTCCATTGATTCTGGCAGAGTAATGCAGACAACATAGTCAACTAACAATAGCTGCAATTTAAGTCTTACTTGGATCTGATACTATTTTATAACCTGAAAATGAGTCTGTCATGCAAATAAGGAGGGGTTACAGGACTCCCCACAGTGATAGCAAGTTGATGTGTGCTGCTGCCGCAAGATAAATATATTCAGCCTACTCTCAGGTGCATAGATAAGAAGAGGACCTGAAGAAGTAGCTTGCATGTGTTATTCTGTTGGTTGTCTGACCTTTAGCTTCTCCCAGAGGCCCTTGAAAGCATTCAGGATCTTAGCTCTGGACATGTGTAGCTCAGGCAACTTGAGGATGCATGAGGACCCCTTCAAGAAACTACTAGATGCTGACCACATGAAAAAGGTATGACCACAGGTCACAGCCATGGCATAACATCTACCTTCCATCACTTGGCCAGAAACACTGGAAATTTTAGGGTGGTTTTACATATGTCCTACCAAAGAAACATCTCTGTGGAGTGCATGCACACAGGCAGCCATGCAAACACAGGCTGCTGAGACCAGCTGAATGAATGAGTTCAACAAGGCCGAGTGCCAAGCCCTGGTCTTTGGTCACAACAACCCCCTACAGTGCTACAGGCTGGGGACAGGGTGGCTGGAAAGTGGCTCAGCAGAGAAGGACCAGGGGCTGCTGGTCGGCATCCAGCTGAACATGAGCCAACGTGTGCCCAGGAGGCCAAGAAGGACAATGGCATCCTGGGCTGTACAAGGAACGGTGTGGCCAGCAGGAGCAGGGCAATGACCGTCCCTCTGTGACTGACACCAGTGAGATCACACCTTAAATCCTGTCACCAGTTTTGGGCCCCTCACTACTGGAAAGACACTGAGGTGCTGGAGTGTGTCCAGAGAAGAGCAATGGAGATGGGAAAATGTCTGGAGCACAGGTCAGATGAAAAGCAGCTGAGGGAGCTGGGGCTGTTTAACTTGGAGAAAAAGACGCTTGAAGGAGACCTTATCACCCTCTACAACCACCTGAATGGAGCATGTCACCAGGTGAGGGTTGGTCTCTTCTCCCAGGTAACAAGTGACAGTGCAAGAGGAAATGGCTTCAAGTTGCACCACATTTATAATGGGTGTTAGGAAAATTTTCCTCACTGAAAGAGTTGCAAGACATCAGAACAGGTTGCCCAGGAAAATGGTGAAGTCACAATCCCTGAAAATGTTTAAAAAATGTGTGGTAATGGTGCTTGAGGACATGGTTTAGTGGTGAACATGATGGTGGTTCTACCTTTACAGCTGGATGATTTTAGAGGTCTTTTCCCACCTTAATGATTCTATGACCTAGCCCTTCTTTTATGACCACTCCTGAGAAGCTGGACACCGTGACACAACGTGGCAATGAGTTGTACCTAGGGACATTTGTGCTATCAAAAGTGTAGAGGCAGTTTCCATACTTACACAGGATTAGTATTGTCAGCGCACACTGACACTGTCCATCCATGACAAATCCTAATATCAATGGAAAGGAAAAGCAGCCACATTTTTAAGGGGTGTTTAAATCACTGTTTACTCTTTTTCAGCAGCACTTGACTTTTCCTTATTGTTATGAATAACAGCAGGCAAGCTTCTCTAGGACCAAAAGAGCCAATAACAAATATTTTTTCAAGCTATTTTAGAGCTTTGAAAGCCAGTGATTTGTTTTGCATATATCTAAAGTGGGCTAAGTGGATGTATCTAGTCTGTACAGGGCTAAGCCTATATCCAAACTGTTCACAAACCTTTCCATCCATTGCTCCTTTTACTTCATGGAGTGCAGCATTTGCAGAAAACTTTTCAGATTAGATACAGTTCATGACTTGTTTCCAGACATCATGGTTCTTGCAATCCCAGTTTGGAGCAGTTTGACAATAATTTTGTGTTTTTAGTATGTTGGAGGGATCTCTTTTTTTCCCTCAGGCATCATTGCTGAGCTCTGCCATAGTTTCTTTTAAGTCGTGGATATCACATATCCTTAGCATTAATGCTACAACTTTTTGACTGCTGCTCTGTTGTTTTTCATCTTCTCAATGCAGCTTGTATTGCTGACATTTCTATTAGAGTGATATTAATGATATCTTGGCTAAGTTCCCACATTTCACTGGAAATTGTATTAAGGTGGAACTAACTCTGGAAGTCCCATGTCTTTTATTTTTTTTCTTTTTTAATGTGTTGTTCTATCCAAATCTGAGGATGTTTTACACCTTTTCTTTCAATTCACCCATTTCTTCTCTTGCAGATTGTCACTTGGGAGAAGGCTCTGCATTTACCCACTTCACTGTAGTTTTTGCTTCAATCATTAGTTCTTTACTTACTTCTTTTGCTTTGCATTTGCCTGCTCTGTCTGCTTCCTCAGGCACCTCACTCCCCCACCTAGAGTTTTACAGTGAGCTTTGCAAGAGTTTTCATTGTGGTTTTTTTTTTTTCCTGAGAAGTTCTCCACATCTCTCTGTTTCTCTAGTTCTTGCTCACTAGATCAATATCCAGTTGTTCCACATACAGCTTGATGTCTGCTGTATCTGGATAATGTCAATTATTCTTCCAGTGTGTCTTTTCTCCTTTCTCTCAATCCATTCCTCAGTAAAGAAGGAGCTTCTTGCAGCACTGTCTTTCTTTTCCAGTACATGTTCTGCCTTATATTACTGCATCTACTCTGCATTTTCCATGATCTGATTTTTCTTTGCAGGAGCCTAGCTGCAGTGTTAGCTCAGCTCTCTCTACCATGCAATGCTCCTTAAAATAAAATCATGTATTTCTGAGAACGGACTGTTCCTCTTACTATGACTGTAGGAATAAAAGTGCAACATGATCCTCTTCGTCACAGAAATTATAATGCCTTCTGGCTGAAGGACAGGAGTTCTGTTTCTGCTTTGTGGGTCCTCCTACCAATGTTATTTGTGCTGAGTAGTGTCTTGCTCAGCTGATTCTGTTCTTGAAATCAAAACAGGAACCTCAGAATGAGGAAGAGCAAAGGGATCGGTCCTAGTGTTATATATTTATTACTAAAGATTTTGCTCGAAGTGCTGGACAATCTTCACAAACCTTAAAAAAAAAAAAAGACCAAAAACAAAACCCCAGAACCAGAGCATTAGGAAACAGCTCCATTAGGAACTCAGCAGGAAGGTGAAAAGTTTAAACAAGTGAAAAACAGGGTAATAGCCGTTGGAGATTGTGGTGTAGATGCATTTGTACAAAAATATTAATGAAGTACGTTGTCAAAGACATAATAACTCTAATTCAGCCATACGTAAACAGGCACAATTTCAGATGAGTAAACAAAACTTCACCCACTTAAACTCTGACTTCTTCTTTGTGTGTGTCTGTACACAGAATCTGCATTTGAGAAAGGAGGGGGTTTATTGGTGCATGTTTTGATACATTTTAATCATAAAAATCCTTGCATTTATTTTTAAATCATATTTTTATTTTCTGTGATCAGAGCTGGGCAAATTTTGGACGAGTCTAGTTCTTTCTTTCTGGCACTTGGGAGCTCCCCAGATTTTCGATTGCTAGCTCTGACAGCAATTACATGGACAGCTTTGAGCAAATCACTATATCCCTCATTCCTTAATGGACAATGCACCTCTTCCCTGTCTCCCGCTCGCTGCTTATTTAGAGTGAAAGCTTTAGAAAGTATGAATATGTGTTCATATCTGGCACAACAGAGTTCTGATCCCCTCGGGTGGAGCCTCAGAGGCCGGAGAGATGCTGCTGCAGCAGTTTCCAGATGCACCAGCAAAGGACTAAGATGCAGTAAAGGGTAAGCAAGCAGGTGAGCAAGAAACACGAGCACTTTAGGTAGCCATGAATCACAGGAGCTTTCATGCAACCTCTCGCTCACTAACAGCACAAGGCAAGAGCTACTCAGTCTAAGATTAAACAAAAGAGCAGAGATTCTTGGTAGGTTTGGGTTTGGGTTTGGGTTTTTGTTTTTTTCAACATAGACACAAGCCTTTTAATGCTGCTATGGTTTGGTCTTGTTTACATGTTTATAGCTATGGCTCCGCCACTCCTACTGATAAATAATCCCTTCTGCCAACGTCAGTACTTGTGGGTTCTGTCAGAGCACACCTCTCAAAGACACATGAAGGTGGTATTGTCTGTAAACAACACTGGAGGACTTTTATTACAAGAGATATTCAGTGTGACAGAGGTGTTTATTAGACCTAGCTTAGAAGTCTCTTTCATAGTAAACTGACTGGCAATTTGAAGTAGACACAGATAAAGGAGGTCAGTGTACTTTGAAAGGAAAAGACCCAAATGAGAAGGAGGAATGTGTGTCCTTTGGCATGTACATTTCTGCTTCAAGCAGTTACCTCAGCCCTTGAAAGGCACCCTACCTCTTCTCACTGAAATGTTCAGATACACAAACCATGTATTGATCAAATCCTAACATGAAATCTAAAATCAGTCATGCCTATAGGGCAAAACAAGTCTTTTACTGCTGGCAGGAGAGATTTATGGCATCACCAATGACTCCAGTTTTAACAAAAATGAAAGAGAAATATGCTTGCTTTTAAAACATTCATCTTAGGTGAGGTCTTCAGGTATGGTCTAAACTTTTTTTTCTTAAAAAAGCACAAGTCATTTGTTTTGCCCCCACATTGCTGTAGCATATAGATGACTGGAGAGCACCACAATTCTTGGACTAAATGGAAATATTGACTGATAATGTTGTTTGCAAAAGGAAACAATAAAACACATGGGATGATATTGAAGACAAAAGGCATTTTATAATTATCATTATTATTATTATTATGCCATACACTTGGTTTTGCCAACTTCAGTTTTCTTGCATTTTAATAAATTTTTGCTCTAGAATCTCAGAACATTACACAGCCTTCCAACATTTCTGCTTTATACCCAGTCTTTTTACTCCATGTGATTCAACAAAAGGCATCTTCTTAACACAGTTTTCCTTAATGGCAGCAGCACACTGGCAGTGGTGGCATTAGAAGAGGGTTTGATAGCCAGGTTTGCATCTTTGGTGCTGTTCCCAGCACCAAGCTATCCATATGTCAAGTGCTTCATAGACCAGAGGAGGAGGAATGTTCAGAGCTAGCCTGCTTTCAGATTTGCTGCACGGTGGAAGGGGAACTTTATGGGTCACAGCTGTGCTTATTTGATGGTTTCCTGGCTTTTTATAGTTCTGCCACCTGTGAGCCACCAAGTCTGCCACTGCACAGTGGTGGGTGGAGCTTCTAAAGAGTGGCTCCAAGCTGTGATATGATCATTTTAAAACCCCAGCACAGAATTTGTTTTGCTCTAGGAGATTGGCTGTCTTTTGTCATGGTGGCCCCTATTTTCCCCCCATGTTCTGTGTCCCTGCGCCACACGTCCTGTGCTCTTCATCACTGAGTCAGGCCTGACATTTCCACTGCCAGCTGGCAGAGCAGGGCCAGTCTGGTGGCTGTGATGTCATCAAGGAGCTCCAGTTCATGTCCCTTTTGTCATGGCAGTTTGCACAGAGCTGGAAGCAGGCAGCACAGACTGAGACCAGGACAATGTCTGTGTCAGTAAGAGTGCATAGCAAGATGTGATAAGTAGTAAAGATACTCTATGCCAATGTACCTTTTATGTTACTTAAAACTCCAAGCCAGGAGTCACATGCTTCCAACAGCTAAAGATGTATGGAGTGGCTGTGCACCAACTGCATTTTTGTTTTTTGCTTTAAACTATAGTACTTGTGGGTTCCACTTAAACTGATGTTTCACTCTTCTGGAGACTGTCAAAGCCTGGTTTTTTCTTAAGGAGTTTACAAATGCCTAGAGTTACTTTGACCAAGTTTTGCATTGATGCATTTAAATGGAACATTTGAAATGAGAATATGTATTTTTTGACTGGAGTTACTAATTTCAGAGTTTTCAAGGCTCCCCTCTTTATTCCATATTCTGAGGGACTGCCTTCTTGAAACCTCTGACCCTGGCATGGTCCAAAAATCCTAGGGGCAATTCAGAACTGCAGCAGGTGCCCAGCTTATAGATGGGTCCCAGAGCTGCACATGCCACCTTTCTCATCCCTTCTCCTCCCTCCAGCCTAACTTCCACTACTCCGTGTGGATGAGAGTTTCTGAGGATGGTGACTTTTTAGGAAACAGATTTTTTTTACAGGTAGCCATTCACTATCCACCTGAAGATAATCCTCCTCCAGATAAAATCCATATGTGGGTTGAAGAGAAGCAGATTCACTGTTCTTGATAGACTCTTGGAGGCAGAGTGGAAACTAGAATGGGATGGTACAGACACAGAGAGGTATGTTCTCATCATGCCAAGGATGCTGAAAGGAGCTTTTCCTGCTCTGCACAGGCAGCATATTTATTATGAGAGATAACCTATTTCTTGTACTCAGAGAGTATTTTGTACTTCCAGCAATGTAAAACAAATAAATTTTTGGCATAACAAAGCCCAAGATCCTGACTCAGTAGGGAGCAGAACAGGGAAGTCCTGCTGCCTTTTATTCTCAGGCTTCATCGCAGGGAGCACGAGTATTTGTTCTGCTGAATGGGCTGTGTGAGGAGGTTTGCAATTTGAGGAGCAGCACTGTGCGCAGTCCTCGCTTGAATGACTGACCAAAAGAGCATCTGGAAACCACCAGTCCTGAGTCACAAGGAGCACATAGCTCCAGGCTTCCTGTCAATGTGCTAAAATACAAGTCCGTATTCCTATTTTGAATATGAGAGATATTTTCCTCTCACACTCCTTTCAGGTACTAAGGGGAGTCACAGGCCAAGCTGCCTAGGCATGCAGGCAGTGGTGTGGACACTTTCATATAAAAGCCCCTTAAATTACATTGGCCCTTTACTGACACTAAGAACTTGATTTTGACCCCAAACATTAACTCATCGTTGCCTTCATGACCTCTGTACTTTGTGGTAGTTACTGATTTCTGGAGTTCACACAAGTTATGCATGTGGCTGTGTGAATGACTTCATGGTCTTCTTCTTATTAGGTACTACCTCTCCAAAAAATGTAAACTTTCACTTACTACAGTAGGTAAAAGCTTGGCTGAATCATAATAGGCACAAAGAATGGGTCACAATTCAAAAAGGAAAAAGACAATAATAGGGTCCAGAACAGTTTGTCTGAGAATATATTCTTTAATGTGACAAATTTAAAAGCTATTCTTGCAAAGTTCAGGAAGGCATAATAAGCCATGGTACTCAAAAGGCTTACTTAGCACATTGTACAGATTGTTATTCAAAATTAAGAGAATGTACACAATTCCAGCCCTCTCAAAAATATTTTTTTAAATCATTTTGCATCCAGATTTTTCCAATCTCTCACACAATAGGTAACTTCTCTTATTCAGTGCTTACAGAATCACATAAACTCACCTTATCTGAGTCGCAAGAAGATTCACTACCATGCAAGGGTACTCACCCTTGTCTAGGAAGAGCCCAGAGAAGTGGATTTCACTTGACTCATCCAGCTGCTCATAGTCCTCAAACACTCCTTAAAGAAAAAAAGAGATAGATTCTTTGCAGTCAAATAAAGGAAATTCTTCTTTTTTGTCATTGCAATTTTCAAAGACATGTATTTTTTACTATGTGTCAGAAAGTAAGATGCATTTCTGGCATGATGGATCAGTGACTCAACATGGTACCTGGGGAATTTTTTCTGAAAAGAAGGATTATTTCTGCTTTTTTTGTGCTTATTTTTCAGGCTATGAATCTTGTCCAATAGATGCCAGCCAAATGGAAAGAGGCACAGTGATATTGCTGTTTCCAGGGACTCAAGCCTTACTCCATCTGAGTCAGGAATAATTTCTTTGACCAAGAGATTGGGTCAAATCCGTGGCTTAATCAGTTCTCCCCAATTAGAACAAGTTCAACAGACAGCAGTCTGAACAGGGCAGATTTGTGAAGCCTCCATGTTACATAGCTCAAGAAAGTGGCCACAAGTGTGTGCAGTTCAGCAGTAAGGCTCCCAGAATATAAAGACAAACAAGATTGCACCCTGACCCGCTTCTTCCCGTTCAACCTCAACATTTTGCAACTTTTTTTGTTGAGAGGTTTTGCTGAGAAGGGAAAACTCCAAATTTCAATATATCTGTGTAACTGCTAAAGACGAAATTTCTAGTTCAGCAATTTAATAATGTGGGGTTTTAATCCACTTCCCTGTAGGGCAAATGCAGTACCCATTAACCTTCACAGGGCACGTGCACCTACCTCAAAGAAAGAAAATGTCTTTGTTTTCAGACTTCATGTACAGCTTATGATCTGGAGACTGAATTTTGGCCCAGAATCTTCTGTGGACACATTCCAGAACAATTTGAAGAGATCAGTCTCAGGTGATATATTGAAGATTTCCTATCGCATTTGATTGTTGCATCCACTTAAAAATCATTCAAATGGTGCATGTTCTTCATTAATTATAATATAATTAAAAATAATTTTTAAACATCTTTGTAAAAATTACCATTATTCTGCTGATGTTAACCTCAAATATTCAATTATAAGTTTGTCTCCTGACTCCTGTGCAGAAAAAAAAATCATGTCCATTTTAATCACTCACTGGTAACTTTCTGGTTGTTAATTCAATCCCAAAACTAGTGAATACCTTTGTCTATTCTACTCTGTTGAATAGTAATAGTGGGTAAAACCATACAGCATGGCCTGTTTCTAATTATCCTCTCATGTTTCCTCCTAATGAACAAAAAATCTCCATTTGGTACGCTGCCTGTTAACCTCTGCAGAGGTCAGTGCCTCATTCCTGTAATGCAGCACACCTTTTTCCCTTCCATTTTGACACAGTTATTACTTTCTGGAAGGCAGGATGTTTCTTGTTGAGACTGATGCACAATCAAGCTGGCCCTTTTCACTCAATACATTACGTACTTCTGTGCTTGAAGGCTCAGGGAAAAGTAATTAAGTCTGACCATGAGTGTAATAGCTGCCACAGAGGTTGCCTTGGCTACTCATCCTTTGTATGCAAAACTGATGACTGATAAACCATGTTTTCTATAAAAATATATACATGCTCTTGGCTTGAAGATCTTAAGCCATGTTAGAGCAAGGACTTGAAATTAAATATTGTTAATCCTGAACAACCTGATAGCCATTACTACCATCAACAAAACTATAGGTATCAGCAACCCATATTCTTCTGCCTACCAAACAGCTTATTTCTGTCATGGTCTAAAAACTCCAGTTCTGTGACAGGAAATTTGAACCAATATACTCTATTGCCAATTAACAAGCTGTTAGTTACCAGCTGTGCACTGAGAAATAAATAAACGAACACATAGAAGAACATCTCAGGTCTGTGCCAGACATCTCTCCTCCTCCCTTTTTACTCTCTTTGTTGCACTCAGCCCCTTCTGATATGTGGGTGATGACACAGGGGACTTGGTTGTTGTTCCTTTACTTTTGCTTTTCTCGTTCCTGACTTCACTGCCCCAGTAAAGGGTCCTCACAGGCTGTATGCCCTCCTGAGCCTCCTCACTGGCCCTCCTGGGTGACTCTTTGTTCTGTGCTGCTTGAGAGGCTCTTGAAGGGAAAAATTAAAAACCAAAATCTGATGGGGCCCCAGGTTTGTTTTATGGCACAGAGCTGGAGTTATTTTTTGTTTCTCTCAGTGCTGAGGAGGCCACCATCAGGGCAAGTATGTCTCTGAAGAGTTACTATGAAAATTACCATGCACTTTGAACACCTTTTTCCTACGGAAAGAAAGGAGAGCTGCGCATCTAGACATCTTGGGAAATCACAGTCCAAGCCAGACAAAATCTGTCAGCTGGTCAAAAAAGTAGATGTGGCACCAAGAAAGGTGTGCTCATCTTTTGAAAATATGGGGTTAGACTTCCATGAGGTTTAAAGTGGCTTTAGTTGATGAGGTCAGGGACTCTGTCCCCCTACTTCCCTGGCATTAAACAAATGGCTTTCAACTTGTTTTCCATTGAAGCCCTTACTCTGCCTGCCTGGTGAAAGAAACACAAAAGAACTACAAGAACAATTGCAAACAAATGCTGCAAATACTACGTGTGGGATTGTAAACACAAGCAGTGATTCAGCCCTAAATGGCAAAGGGAGTAGCAGGCAACCAGGCCTTCAATTATTAACTTACAAGGCTGGACTGACCCCAAGGTTTTCCTCTGTGCTGGTGAGGCAGAGCAGGGGCACTTCACCGAGTGCACAGCACCAGTGTGATTGGGAAAGCAGTGCAGTGGCAGCCAGCCACCAGAGCACTCCTAAGGGTGCAGCGGCTGGATTACATGGGTTTTGCTCCTGGGGAGCTGAGTAAAACCTTCAGATATCTTGATCATCCTAGCTTGCTCTGTCTAGGTGGGGAACTGAATCCAAGCCTAATCATCTCTTTCCATCTGCTGTGCCCCAGAGTGTCCTTTCCCCCTATTCCAGAAAGACACAGAAGGGTGTCCTGCAGATTCCTTGTGTGCCAACACCTACAGGATGGGTGTTAGATAATCCTACCTGTGTCTGTGGAACAAGTAATAAGATGGTGTGAATACCATTCTTATAGCTGGAGATCATTTCCTGTCCTTTAGTGTCCCTGAGACATGATGCTGAAGTTCAGGAGAAGCAAACTTCACAAAGCATCTCAGGAAAAACCTGGGATGTTCTTCTTAGAGAAATGGAGCACCTTCAAAAATGGGCTTCCGGCTCTATTATCTGGTATCCATGGTTCATGCTAGGGAGGGTTGACATGACAATTTCCCCCTGCTACCTGACCTCTGCTTCTTTCTTGCTGTGGCCCTGCCCCAAAAAGCAGTATCAGAGATAAACTAATCTCTACCAACACCATCAGGGGTTTGGAGGAGCTAGGGGAGCAGAGGAGGTAGGGGAGCCCCAGGGAAGAGAAGAACTTGCCTCCAAGGGTCTTATGAGCAGTCTGGATCCACGCTTGTCTACTTCCATTTTTTCCCTCCTGTTTGTTCTTCATTGTTTTTTGCATTTTTATTCATTTTACTCTAATTTTAGCTTTCTTGATAAGTGAAACCACAAATGAATTGAAATGGAATTAAAATGAGAGACCTGGGGTCACTTCTGATACTAGGGATTTGAGTCTTTCCAGCCTCTCAAAGACAGGTGTATAGCAAAAGCCCTGCTCTGACAGAAATCCTTTACTCACTGCTATATTCTAATATTCTCGATTCTTTTTTTCTTTATCCCTTTTGGTCTGTTCAGACATAAGGATCAGTGATGAGCCACAAAGGATAGAAATATGTTTGTCACCTAACTATACCAGGCCTTTTTGTGACAAAAAGTGTCTGCAGAGCCACAGTGAAGATAGAGCCAGTGTTGGAGTAGAGTATTGAAGCAGAGGGAAGGATTACAGAGGAGCTGTGTAAGCCAGAAAAATTAAACTTCCTGTGGTAACATACACATGAAGTGGGCTCCTAGACTGTTCATTAATTAAGCTTGGAGACCGGAAAGATTATTGCAATAGGAATTATGTTTAATAAAGGAGGCATCTGCTCGGGAGGAAAAGTGTATCTCCTAGTGCCTGACATTGTTCCTGTATTTGCACATATCTGGAAGGAATTTCTCCCTACATACCTACAGCTATGATTTTCTTTTGTCCTACATATCCATCACAGGATAACCCTGTTGACTATGATGGAGTGTCACCTGGAATGCATTTTCCTGTGCCTTGGAAGAAAGAATATATTGTGCATGGATCCTGCATACATTATTTAAATTGAAGAACTAAGAAAACAGCATGAAATGTATTCATCAGCTTGACTGACAGAGGTGTTGCACACCTGCAGGTCAGTGGAAAGTGGGGACAGAGGCATCTTCTCTTTTGCATTCTGAGGAATTCTGAGGTTATTGAAGGTTTTTAATGGTGGTGCAATCAAATCATTATAAACAAAAAGCTACAAAATCAAATTCAGAACAATGAATGCATCAGTTCATTAATGGAACAGTTCCAGCCATCTGGTATTCATATGTTCTACACTGGGGCTACTATTGTGCAGATATAAATGACCCAATCTTACCTTCCAGCAAGAGCTTTCATTAACTAAATATATCCAAATTCTTTATTGTTCAGCTAGTATTACAGGTCCTATCCTGTGTTTTGGAAAGGCTGGGTTTGGGGGGATTTTGTTCTGTTTTGGACAGTTAAATCTTCAGTCCCACACTATTTCCCCTTTGAGTTTGTGTGTGTGTTACCCATCTCATTGTGGACATGGCAGCTCTTGGAAAACTTTTAGTGATTTCTGCTGCTGAAGCTCTAGAAAAGATAGAAGGGGTCAATTATTATTTCAGTAAAAATAAAAACATTAAGACACTAGTAAGAAATACTGTCTCTTGAAGGAAAAATTCTAATGTAGCACTGAGTTTTTCACTTGGCATTATTTACTTTTTCAAACGATAGCTCCAGCAGCTTTTCAAAGACCACAGAATCCCAGAATGGATAAGATTGGAAAGAATCACAGCGGGTCATGTGGTGCAACCTCTTTGCTCAAGGAGGGTCATCCCAGAGCACATAGCATGGGATTGTGTCCAGACACCTCTTAAATACCTCCAGTGAGGGAGAGTCCACAACCTCTCCGAGCATCTTGCTCCAGTTTTCAGTCACCTACAGAATAAAGAAATTCTTCTTCATGTTCAGGTGGAAATTCCTGAGCAATAGTTTCCGTACATTGCCTCTTGTCCTAGTCCTTGGTACCACTGGCACCACCAAGAAGAGCCTGGCTCCCTCCTCTTGGCACTGTCCCTTCAGATATGCATAGATGTTGAAGAGGACCCCTCTCAGACCTTGAGGCTGAACAGGCCCAGCTCCCTCATAATTTCCTTGTACAAGAGATGTTCCAGCCCCTTTGTTGTCCTCTGCTGGACTCATTCCAGGAGCTCCATGTAAGACCTGGCATTTAACCAGACCAAACTGGTATGCAAAGTTATATACAGTACAGAGGTACGGCATTCAATTTACTGGTATAAAAATATCATCCAGTTCAAAATGAAAGGGCACAGACAGGATAAATTATGGATTTTAGATGCTGTCTCTTGATTGAGGATTGCTGTTGGAGCAGGATTTTATATTCATTGGACCTTGCAGTTATAGCCAAAGGGGCAGATGCTGGAACAATGGACCCAACAACTGTTGCTGCACTTGCTGAAGGTAAAGCTTTCCTTGTTTTCCCTGTATCTGCATTTCCCCCCTCATTAGAAGGGGGATTTCAGCCATTTGGTGGCAGACCAGAGCCTTGTGCTTGATGGAAAGACAAATCAGAACATACACTATCTAGTCATCCCTTAACACCCTACAAACAAAGGTTTTTTCAACAGCCTGGAAACAGAAGGCTGAATGAGTAGCAGCATAAACGCAGAGCTCCCCTGAAACAGTGGTGGTGACCCAGCCCCAGGCTCCAGCAGAGGTGTTCCATAGCGCTGAAGGGACACATGGAGGTGCTCAATGCTGCAGCCATCCCATGGGACATGCCTGCCCAGCCTCCCCGCAGCTTCCCTCCATGGAGCCTGCAGCCATCCCTGAGCCTGTGCTTACCACAAAGCCATAGCTCTTCCTCATTGTCTCGCCTCCCTCATCACAGTGGAACCACAACCAACAGCTTCCTGGCCTCCCATCCAGGAGCCTCCTGGCAGTCTTCTGCCCCCATGCATGCCCCAGACAAACCCCATATGCTTCACACAGCCATCAGCTCTCTTTGATGCATCTCACGGCATGTGATCCGTAAGACTCCTAACAGTAACACAGAGGTTTATGGTTCTCTATGACTTGTCACTGGATCAGTTACTAATGCACTGAACTCCTTTGCATCTCTGGCCATGACTACCTCAAGCATCTTGCAAACCCTAGTCCAGTCATCTCAAGGCAACATGGATGTTGCAAGCGCCAGGACAAACCCAAACCTTCTTTCACAAAGGTCACTTGGACAGACACTGCTCTTATTTCTGGTGCAGGCATTGTCTAAACAGCCTGATCTGACCTAGATTTTGCCATAGAGGCCATGACAATCAACCACCTCCTCTGCTTTTGCGGCTATATTCCTAATCCTCAACATGCTCAGGCGCCTATGGGCATCCATTTTTCCTTCAATCCTGGCCTTGCAATCCTCCTGTTAGGGGCTGGGCATGGGCAGAAAGCCATGAAGAGCCAAAGCTTGGCTTCCAGGAGCACTATGGTCACATTCACTTTTCAGCAATCTGCTACTCTTCAGAAGGATTAGGATTTCCTCAGGTCCAGACAACAGGAGGCTGAACTGGGGAGAGACAGAGTTTCCATGGAAAAAGCTGCTCTTTTGCCTTGAGAACTTAGAGGTTTTAGAGGAGTTTGTGGCTCACAGAATGTCATGCACTACTGTTGCATCATAGCAGGAGCTCCGAGGAGACTGAACCAAGGCAGAAGCACTGCCACAGAACAAGGATGACATAGCTTTATGGATAGGAATGCTTTCTTTCTGCGAGATTTCTGATGTGTCTGAAGTTTCTCTGGAAAACAGCATGTTTTCTAACTGTAGGTAATGTCATTTGCTCAGTTTTCTAACCGTAGGTAATGTTATTTCCTCTGCATCCTGTTCTGAACAGAGATCCCCAGCATGTGAGCACTGGGCTTCAGAGAGTATGTACATAAAAAATGAGCAAAAAGTCAAACTCCAGAGAGTGTTTTATTCTTTGTGAATTGTTGGAGCTGTTCTTTGTAATGTACACATGCTTTAGCAATCTGGAACTCCCACAAATGGTGGGACTCTAAGAAACAAAAGCTAGTCAATAAAAAGTGACTGCACTGTTCAAGGTCTATAGTTATTCCAATCTCAGAGCTGAAGCATGCCATTTTTTTCCACAGGAATTAGTAGTGATCTCATTGAATGTTTCATGCAAAGCACTGACAATTGCACTGAAAATTTCAGCACATTTCCAATCCAAAATGAAATTATCCGCTGCTACCCACACCAGAGTATGCTGCATAGAGAAGTGACAGAGTGAAGAGACATCTCAAGCGTAAATTCCCAGAATTTTTTTTAAATTAAAAACACCAGAGGTACTTTCCAGGCCCAGACCAAAGAGGAATTAGATGTTTAACTTTTCTGGGTTTGTATGACTAATCTTGCAGCCACTCAATTGAAACATATAAGCATATCAATGTCTGCATATGTTAAGCATACTTATGATTTGAATCAATTCACTAAATTGAGCACATGGAACTTACATGGTTTGTTCTGGAAACAGAAGTTTTTCCAGACTGAAGGATGTGAAAACTACTTCCCTATCTAATGCAATTCAGTACATCTGTGTGTGATTACATAAACACGTCTCAGACCGCAGAGCACTACAGCCAAGTCTCATAGCAGTTACATTCATTAAACGTCAGACCACGTGATCTTCTCTGGACCTTCAATATTTGCCTGTTTGTAAGATTTACTGAATATTCCCTATATTTTCTATTTAGACCAAGAGTGGCTGACTGAGAATTAATGACATTATCCTTGAATAAACGACCAGTCAATGTTTCAGGGCTGAGCGAGCACGCCTGGAGTCACTAACAGAAAACAAAATAACTGAAAAAACATTGCTGCTTTAACTACATCGGTTCGCTGAAACTGGACTTAAAAATAGTTTTCTATAAAATGTTTGCAATCATTTTACCTTCATGAAATTCCATCTCATGCTCATTTTCCCATGAGCTCAGGATGCTATTTTCTGCTATTTTCTTTCAGGGGTCAGTAGCTAGAGTTGCTGCAGAGGACATCCTAACCAGCACTTTTTGAGTAACTATAGGGATGCTAAGCAGTGGTGATTTCCAATGTGCAGATGTAGTAGCTCTTAGCAGCAAGTACTGTCCTACTGTCCTTCATGCCAACCTCAGGCATGAAGAAGACTCCTTCATGCCTGAGGTTGTAGGTCCCACCCACAGAGATGTAAATCTTTTCAGATCACCCTTTGCTTGAAGCTTTTATTGCTTTCAAGTTAATCTTGGCTCTTATAATGGTATCTGGGCAACTGGCTGAGGACAGGACAGATTCTGTAGACATGTACAGGCAGTTTGTGTCCCAAAAAGATGAGTAAAATCTGGTTTATAATGAAGCTACAGCAGATACACTGCCACAAGACAGGAATAATCAATTCTGCATTCTGAAGACCTGCTTTCTAATCAGTGACTCATGTATGTCATCCCTTTTCTGCCATCAGGAGAGGACACATGCAGTTTAAGCACATTGTTTCATGACTGGAGTTGTCCAGCCTGGATGTGGCCTATGCATAGGTGAGAAAACTACTAAGACCTGTCACCATAATTGGTGGTGTATAGAGGCTAAACCATCTTTTAGAGCTTGTAATAGAACATGCTTTTTGGTTACCTCTTGCAAACACCTGGTAGCTCACTTTGAACAGGTAGAAGATGAAATCTAGCACTTTCCAAAGTTAATAGCCTGCTGAGTACTTAACAAAACTTTTCAGCAAGCCTAGTTTCAGAACAAAATTACAATGCTGGGTACAAAAACAAGGTCTGTGTGGTGATAACTTCCTAAAGAGAAAGCATCTCACCAGCCATGACAGCAAGAGACCTGCTCTCGCTGGTGCCAAAACCTTTGTTAATAACCATACCTGTGGTGCAGCAGATATCACCAGTAGCTATAGCAGACAGTGTCATCACTGTGTTGATGCCACACAAGCAAACATCAGAGAATTGTCTCTGCCACTTTCTGGTTCCTTAAGAAATACAAGTGCTTTTAGTGGTCTTGGTGCTTCATGATAGGCTTTTGTGCTGCTGGAGGCACTGACGGCTTGCATAGCTGTAGGTAACCTCCGTAGAAATCTCACTACAGGGGTCAGAAATGCTTAGCCATTTCAGCTACTGAACTCTTTTCACTTGATGCAAGTACATGCAAAAGTGGCCTCTAGAATGAATAAATCCAATGAAATCTGGCTATTGCACACTAAAAACTTATGGAGGGCAGGAGGTAAGGAAGAAGCAATTTGAACCTGGTTTTGTATAATAAAATAGTTCATCTCATCTGGAAAAATATCTGTTGTGCAACCCTGTCCCTTCCCAAGGACGACTGCTCGGTGAACCTGTAAATTGACTATTCCTATGACTGGGGCTCCCAAACGCCTCCTGGCTACATCGGCAGGAGACTCGAAAGTTTCACAGGACGAGAACTGTGGCTGTTCCAGAAACACCTGCATTCCACCGCCGCGCAGCCCCAACCCCACCG
>NW_005054385.1:1192536-1196913 GCF_000277835.1 Geospiza fortis
CTGCTGGCCTGGAATAAATGATGGGCACTTGTTTGATTAAGGAACACTAACAGGACTTACTCAGGGGCTGCCCTCATATTTGTCTTTTTTTCCTTTTGTTTTTTTTTCCTTTCGTCGCCCCTTCCACCCCGAAATCTCTTTGGATTTATTTATACCAAATTAAGGCAGTGGAAAAAGTCCTAGATAAAAAATGGTTGCCACCTCTCTCTCCTGACTTCTTCAGTCCTTCGGACGAAGAGCCTGCTCAAGTCCGATGGGAGCAGTGTCGGTGTATCCATGATGTTTACAAAGGTAAAGGACAGAGAGAAGATGAATGACAAGCACAAGGGTGTGATTTATTAGAGAAAGACCGGGAGCGGGGGGGAGCAGGAGGGAAGCTAGAGGACAAAAGCCGTTAGCAAACTGAAGTGAGAAGACAGAGGTGGAACCAGAGGGACCAAGTTTCTTCCTCTCACTTCTTTTCTTATGTTCTTTTAAAATAGCTCCACAGTGGGAACGATACCAAAAAACTGCTTCCTATGGAAATATGTGCAAAGTTTTCATTATCACAAAAATGTTGGAATGTCTAAATTTCATTTTCTCGGGGATATCTCTGTGAAACAAACTCACACCTTCACAGATTTCGGTTGTCTGTGAATGTTAGAAGCTGCCTAAATCCCCCCTTTCTTCTTTTTTTTCCCCATCCTTATTTGCTCCAGGTTTGGGTTGGTTTTCTGTGTGTCTTTTTCTTAATTGTTGTTTGCTTGTTTGGTGGTTGGTTTTTTGTTTGGTTGAGGTTTTCTTTGAAGTTTCAAGGCAAAATGACTTTGGGGAGACCCTGTAGGCAACTTATGTTCTCAAAGTGTGGGGGAATAGTTTTAGCAATGTTTAGCAATATTGTTTTAGCAGCAATGTTTTTGCTGCTAAGAACTGCTGCAGCTCTTATCTTTTCAAAGAAAGTTTTTGCAATGTAGTTCAGGTTTGCAGTGTTGTACCATTTGGTCTAAAATGAATCACTTTCAGGTCTGGGAGTCATGTTTCAATTTGGCGACCAGGGCTGTGTGCTGTGCAGCCTGTTACTCTTGTGCGAGGATGGGCTATACGGCAGTACTGAAATAATATTTCTGGCAATTTCAGCAGTGGACTGAAGCAATACTCTGTGTGCACAGGCGTAAGTGAAGCTCTGCCCTGCAGCTTGCTATTACTGGCTATAGGCGTGCCGCATGTTTTTCCTTAACTGATATGGGCTCGGACTTACAAAGCAACTTGATAGGCCTGTGTTTTACTGTTGTTTTTATTAAATATTAACCACACAAAATTAAATGCTGTTTTGCTCCAGAATAGCTTGGCGCTGTCTCATCCTGTGCAGTTGTTCATGAACAGTGATAGTTTTCCTTTTTCTACAGCAAATAACTAAGGAAATGTTACTTTGGAATACTGGGAAGCACTGCTGCGTGATCAGTGTGGTGCTGTCTCTATCACTCCCTATTACAGATTGCAGTAGTTAGACCCTTGGCTGCTATAAACTTTGTTCTGAGAACTTAGCAGTAGCGGTGCTGGTTGAAGAGAGGAAAACACTGGCTGGTGTCTGCTTTCTCTTCCTTTGCTCTTCAAAACAAATATTGAGGGTCAAAAGGTTAAACAGCTTTTGAGACGAAACACATGGAAAACGCCAAATTAAAGTAATGCTGCACTGTGTACCCAGCTTTAATATGTGAACTCCACGTGTGAGTAACAGACAATCTTATCACTGTGAGCAAAAATACTTTATGGTCATGTGGTTTTCATCAGTAGCTCTGGAAGATTGTAGCTAAAATATAATTCCTTCTCTGCTTAAAAATGGGAAAAAATAAAAATCTGACTTGAACTTTGCCTTATAGTGTCACACAGTTAAACTATATGGGGAATCCAGGAGAGGTTGTTGAAGAAAATTTTTTGCTCTGCTTTTTACTTGCATGGGATTCACTTTGATATCACTGTGATGAGCCCTTGATAACACATTAATGAATAGTTTGCTGTTTCTCAGTGGCCTATCCATATTGAGCTTGCTCTGTCTCATATTCAGAGGTTTAAATTAAAAGGCAAGTAATTCTTCTGAGCACTTTACTTCTTTGGGAGACCACCAAAGAAATATTCCCTTTGAATACCCAGCAGTTTGAGCACTCTCAGAGGTGAGCTGTGTTCTCCAGATGTCAGAAGAGCTGGCTTTGAGCACCTCTAGGTGGTGACCTGCCAGCACTTACTGAGCACTGTTGCTGTGTATCTGGCTTTTTGTATCATATGGATGCAGAGAGAATTGAATGCAGCTCTTTTGCCATCAGGGCTGAGTGGGGAACCCTTCACAGGCCATCACTTACGGTCTTGGTAATGCTCAAGGATATGTGGAAGAATTTGAGAGGGGTAACCAGTATTGTGGGGCAGTTGTCCTTTTCACTGCTATTTCCCTCAAAAAATTAGAATTTGCTATGCAAATGCAATTTCCTCCCTTTCAGAAAGAAAAGTGCATGGAATTTAAGGGACACTTGAATTCAGCTTAAATCCATTTAAATGGGATATTTGAAGAGCTCCTGCTATGCATAATGCCAAGGGAAAGATGCATACAACTGTTTTACTGAAAAAAGAATAAAGCAATCAATATTTGATCCTTCCAGCATCTTTAGTTACTGGATTAGTTCTTTATATGTTGTGCTTTTCACTGCTTCATATTTCACAATGGGCTGTATTATTTTTTTTCTATCAGTTTAGTAGGGTGAAAAGAAAACCAAATTTTGAGAAAATAAAGTGTGTCTTTTCTTTTTCCATCTTCCCATGTCCTTTTCTTTAAGATTGCTTTCAGTTTAGTTATGGTCCTCATTTGTTGCCTTAGGAGTTTTGATAATTTGAAGGGAGAACGCTGCTCTCCAGAAATGTTTAATCATGAGGGACTTGAGGCAGTAGTGGCTTCAACTGGCAGGGGTTATGCAGCATCTGATATGTTTTTGACTTTTCCAGGTGTCACAAGGTGATACTGTAGAGATGTGGCACTCCTCAGCAGTGCTGCATGAGAGCTAAACTTACACACTTCATGTTTTCCCCCATGTGTTTTTCTTCATAGCTAAAGCTTAAGGCTTCATCTATGGCCCATAAATGTCAATGGCAAAATCTGTATTAGCACTGAATTACTTTGGATCAGGTGCAAGGCTGATGGGTTGCTTTGACAGAAATATGAAATTATTCCCAGCCCAGAAGAAAGTTCTGTCAAGGAAATGAGAGCTGCTGTTCTACTTACATGTCAGGGAACTTGAATTTTGGTTTTGTCCATTTCTATTTCAAGCTTAGTTTCTTTAACATGTAGAAGCATTGCCCATGCATTCTTGCACTTTAATGGATGTACTGATACATGTGATGTGAATGTGATGTGCATTGCCCATGCATTCTTGCACTTTAATGGATGTACTGATATATGTGAACATCTGAATGTCTGGTACCTTGGTTTGATTTTTGTTGAAAGTAGAGGAGAATTCTGAGAAGGGCTTGTCTTTGTGTACCAGACCCTTCCTTCTCACCTCCATTGGTGTTTCTTGACTGCCTGACACGCTTTCTATACTCCCAAGCTGATTAACAGTACGCCTGGCTTGCAAAATCTTGGTAATTGCTTGGATGAAGGTTGCGCTCCAGGGTCAATTTTCATTTTTAAATGACTGGTGTCTCTAATTGTTGAAATACTGTTTCTATTTGTGCAACATTGAGCAATCAGAAAAGAAAAGAGCCTATGTGCTGGTGCTGGTTTGGGTAGTATATGTGTGTCCCCATCTCACATGGCAACTCCGTGACCATGGCATTTCTCTTATAAGCTCTTGACAAACAACTTTGAGGTGGGTAACGTGTTGTATTTCTCTACAGAGGAACAATAGCCTAGCTTGGATTAGTGCAAAGTGTCCAGAATTTCCCATCAGACACAGCCTGGAATAGTTTGTGGACCGTGTTTTTTTCAGTCCTGTCCTGATTTTCTACTGGATCTGCGTCCTTCTTGACCCAGATACTGTAGGCAGTTAGGTTAGTGCACTTAGAGAGCACTGGTGCCTTTTCCCCACAAGTAAAGATGTATTTCTTCTTAAAAAGAAAGTGAATCTTCTCCCTTTGCTTCTGGAAGGAAAAAGCAGCCACAGGCTTGTGGGGCTGCTGTGGTTCAAGGAGTCTGGGTAAGGCGTGCCTGCCCCTGCCAGCAGCACAGCCGGAGAGGGGGAACCACATCCCTCCTCCTCAAGCCACTCCCAGGATAAATAGCCTGGACAGGGTTCTGGCCTGGGGTGTGTGCAGAGTGTTTTGCTTTCCAAGTGCCTTGAAGATTTGTACTGGTGGACTCTTTGATGGATAATGGCCTGGCTGCTGGGGAAACAGGAGCAAAGGGTTGTGCCT
>NW_005054385.1:1197098-1277451 GCF_000277835.1 Geospiza fortis
TTCCCACTCATGCATTGCAATGTGGTCCGGTGCTGAAATGATGGTAGGCAGAGTGGATCAGTGGCACAAGAAATGCCTTCAGTTGCAGAAGTGGGGAGGCTGGATCTCTTTTAGAAGGAAAAGTATTTTGGGAGTACAGGTACTGTATTACTGTATTGCAGAGAACTATATGTAGACTTTTGTGCCAACTGAATTACCTTTATTTTAGACTTACTTTACTTGAGAGGCATTGGAACTGCCTTTTTTTTTTTTTTTTTGGCTTCCATGTGATATACTCTAGATAAAATTCAGAGGTTGTCTTATTTTCTTTTTAAAAATACAAAGGTGATAAATATGAGAGACCAATATTATCTTTCTGGTTTTGCTTTGACTGTGACTAAGAGGCAAACACCTCCTGAAGTGGATTTTTGAAACTGCCAAAAAAAATGTCTATAAGTTTGATAGTCATGTATGATAATTCTCAGTTCAGTGTGGGCCTCATGTTGCCATATTACAGACCATTCTGGCTTTTCTGTAGGAATTTACATGCCACAGTGACCTTTGGAGCAGGATGGATTTCACAGGCACTTAATGCAGTACATCCATTTCTTTGCCAGCTAGAAAATGTCTTGCATATTGCAGTGCTTGCAGGAGCAAGCCTGAAAGCATTGGATTGACATCAAAGGCAAGATCTTTCTGTACAGAATGCTGGAGATTGTGAGAGGGGTTAAAATCTGGCAAAGGAAATGCATACTGCTTTTCATTGCAAGCCCCTTTCCCTGCCTCCTCCCCATCTTTTTAGGGTGTGTATGGCAGATATGAAATGGTGCTGGTACATTATTTATGGGAGCAGAAGTTTTCCTTAGGAGTATTTTTGCCATTTGAGGAGGATTGTTTTCACCCTGGAAAAATATAGCCAAAGTAGTATCCATTTTTTATTAAGAAGAAGTTAGCTACAGCAATAAATGTTGGATGAGTATTGAATGTTTACAGCATAGAGAAATTTGTATCTTCTTTGAGTAAGTGGGTGATTATTTAATAGCAGTGAGCTGAACGTGAGCTCTAGCAAAGACTTGCTGGAATCCAAGCAGAGAACAGAGATTCAGTACAGGTCACACCTGTTTTTAAGGTGATAATAGTTCAGGTTGGTGTTTGTAGGAAAGGAGAAAGGCTGATAAACTCTCAAGCTTTCATAGCTACGCAGCTTTTGAGTGTGGCAAGTGTTGTTTTGTCTGCTGTGAAGAGGTTTTGATAAAGGGACTGTAGCTGCTGGATTTCATTAAGTGTTTAGTCTTTGATAGTGCAGTCCGTTTCTGACCTGTTGTGGTTGTAAGATGTGCCAAACAATGTCCTGAAGCCTTGAGCTGCTGCTGGTGACAGAGCAAGGGAGCTGGGATGGCATTGCAGAGCTGCAATGTGAGAAGGACAGTGTGCCTCACCCAGCCAGGATGTGGGTGTCAGGGTGGGTGTCACGCCTCACACAGCCAGGGTGCTAGTGCAGAAGAAAACTCAAGTTTGTTTGCTGCTCCATTCTGAATCAGCGTTGCTGGTGTCAAGTGAGGTGGAAGGGCTGAAGGAGGGGTGGAAGGCTCTGGGGGTGCCCCCAGTGCAACACTCGCTGTCCCTTCAGCTCACAGCACAGAAGCCCAGGGGATGGTGAGCGCCCTTACCTTCCTGCTGCTTTGGATCAAGGAGAAGCAAATTGTCAGCGGCACCAGCTGCTGCCGGCTGGATGGCTGGTGGCAGGAGACCTCACCGGAGGAGTGCGGGTTAGTACCTCAAGCCAATGGCAGTGTCAGGAAAAGGTCACCTTGCCCCTAGACGTTGCCTTACGGGGAGGGACTGTGGTGGTCGTTATTGTGGTCAGGTTTTTTTTTGGTTTGTGTGTCTATGTTAGGTGTTCACTGACTGTCTTGGTGGGATCTGTTTTCTTGTGGCTACTGTGGTTTTTTTACAATCTCTTACTGCAACAGTGGTGTCACTTCTTGGGCCCTGGAGCTTTCAAGTTGTCATGGTTGTGTTACTATTTTCACAGTTACTTGTAACCAAATATGAAGTAGCAAAGGGTGGCAGTGTGTACATGCGCCTGACTCCGGACACGTCCGAGCTCTTTCATTGATTCTCCAGCTAATATAAGTCAATTGTGTGCTTTTGTGCATAATTGAGTTGTTGTTTCAATGCCTATTGTGATAGGTGTGTTTTCAGTGATTGTCTGTAGGGACTGGATCAGTATTTCAGTGATTGTAGGGACTGGATCAGTATTTTACAAGATATGTACAGTCCTCTTATGAGTTGCAGTGGAAGGGGTTTCATGTGGTTGTGAAGCTGTAATGTAGGATGTAAAGGGGAAATTTGGCTACCTTGCCTAAGGTTGTGCTTGTAGGAGTAAACTTCATAGCACGTTTCTGTACTTGCATGCTAACTTTGAATATATAAAACTAATTATTGAAGTAAAAAGCACTTGGGAAATTGGGAGGGGAATGTTAGATACAGAAGCATAAATTCAGACTGATAATGATCAGCTTGTCAATCCCAAAGGAGAATAAAGTGCAGCAAGGTCTGTATTACTACTCTGTTGTGTGTCAGTGACTATTGCACTTGGAAGGTGTCTTTGCAAATGTGTGCACAGCCCTGCTAAAGTGTTGTGTGTTATATTGGCAAATTATTAGTACAAGAGAATAACCTGAACATTTCCTGCATCCATCTGAGAATGTCTACAGGAATTTCTGTCTTGTCAGGATGAACCAGCCACCTAGTAAGGGCATGATGTCCTGTGTGCCTCAGTGACACTGGGATGTACTAGGAGTGGTGTTTGAGCATATGTTAACCATCCACGTAAGCATTAGATTTGGTAGAGGAGCAGAGCCTGGGCTTTCAGTGAAGAATTCTTTGGTATTTTCAGCTGTTTCTATCCACGTGTCTCCCTGTTTGTTGTTACATTCCTGCAGACACAAGTCCAATTGCCCCTTCATTGCTCTTGCCAAGGAAATGGAATTCCCAAATTGTTCTCCTGAGATACTGCAGCAGGACAAACAACTTCAGGGAAATGGATGTGTGGATAGGTACCCAGCATTCAAGGAGTATGATCTTGAATGCGACTTGTACTTGAAATGTCTATATTATAAATATCTATTGAGTTTGTTGGTCTTTTTGTCTTTTCTTTTCCTTTCTGTCCCACCCAAAGATGTTCATATGTGGAGAGCAATTCTGTGGAAATGAGCCAGGTATCTTTGAGCTGCTCGGGGCATGGTTTCTGCATAGGGCTTTGAGAGCTAGCAACATATCAGGATTGTTTTGCTCCTCCTAAATATTTTGGTGGAACTGCTGAAAACTTCACCTCAGAGCAGTGCATTTCCATGTACAGAAGCCTTGCAAACAAAAGACTTTTCTGAATTAGTGTTTGGGCCCCTAGTCTTTAGCTTCTTGTTTACAGTAGTAACAGTGTCCTATTTCAAAAGTCCATGCTAGTGGGCCTGGAAACTGACTGAGACTCCAGGGTATTATTATAATCAGAACAATCCTGGTATTAATGAATGGACTAAAAATGGGTCTTTAGAATTATTCAATTTTGCAAACAGTTGATAGGAATAGCATAGGTTAATGCCTGCTTCTCCAAGAAGTACAGTGTGTTTCTGTTTCCTGCCTTGGATTGCTTAAGTTTCACATGCAAAAGCATCCTAGGAGGTTCAGCCTAGAGGAAAAAAATTCAATGGGAGGTGTGCAAGCTGATGACGATCTGATGACAGGAGGGAGTTACAAGATTTTAGAAAACATAAATGCCTTAAAAATAATATGCCTGAGCAAAGGCTTATGCCATGGTCCTGCATATTTCCATCCCCAACATCTCTTCCACAAAATTTCTTGCCATCAGTTGCACAATTTTTATGACCAAGTTCTGTTTGAGAGCCTTGCTTACAGCTTTTTCAGCTCTTCTTTTTAAATTGTTCCTAATATGTTATGAATATTAGGAGGGGATCTCTGTGGGGATCTTTGGTGTAATTTGTGTATGAAAACAATTACTTTTTTCCCTCAGAACAGTGGCTTGGTAGGAAACCCAAACGTGCACTCGCCATGCCTCTGCCTCCTGCAATTGCACCAGAATTCATTCTGTGCTCTCTATATTCCTCTGACTGTTCCTCTTGTGGTTTGATTAACTTTCTTCCCAAGACCCTGCAAGTATCATCTCCTGCTTGTATAAGCTGTGTCTCCACTAGAGGGGGGTGCCAGTATTGCTGCAGTGGGAAATTTTGAGGATTTGGTAAGTTACAGTGCTTTACTCTTCCTTCTCACCTGGCTGTGTTGCCCGTTGGGTTAAGTGGAGTATTCTTGGAAGAAGGCTGCTGCAAGACTGAAGGCAGCAGCTGACCAAGTAGTAGGTGTTAGGTTACTCCAAAACACTGTACTGCCAGCATGCCATAGTGCATTTTTGTAGAGAATTATAGAAGGATTTGGGTTGGAAGGGACCTTAAGGGTCAGGTAGGTCCCGGGCCCCTGCCACAGATAGGAACATTTTCCACTAGGCCAGGTTGCTCAAAAAGCTATGCAGCCATAACCTTGAACAATTCCAGGGATTGAGGTATCCACAGCTTCTCTGGGCAACCTGTTCCCGTGTCTCATTACTCTCACACTAAATAATCTATTCCTCATATTAATTTATACATACCCTCTTTCTTGGTCAATTACCCCCTGTCCTATCACTACATACCCTTGTCCAGGGTTCCAGCTTTTTTTATGAGCCCTCTTTAGGTAGTGGAAGGTGCTATAAGAACCTTGACTTCTCCAGGCTGAACAATCCCACTCTCTCAGCATGTCTTCATAAGAGAGGTGCTTCAGCCTTCTCATCATTTCTATGACCCTCTCTGCACTTGCTCTTTCTTCTGTTCAGAGATCCAGAGCTGGATGCAGCACTCCAGGCAGGATCTCCTGAGAAGGGAGTATAAGGCTGGCTGACCTAAGAGAGGCCACTCAGTAGTGGGAGGCTGAAAATCAGACCCAGCATGCCTAAGTGGGCTGTGTCAGGGATGAGAGTAGCTGTGCATGGGCCTCAGGCTTTGGTGTCATGGACACAGCTGGTGTGTGCAATTGTGAGATGCCTAAAAAGTCTGGTTTGTGGGTGGATTTCAGTACATTCTCCTTTTGTGGCCTGGATCCCTTGAACTTCTTAGTTTATTTGTGTGGTCACAAAAAAAGTCTTAGTGGTTCCCAAGTAATGCTTTATGGCTTTTGCTTTTGTTACAAAACTGTCTGAAGGAGGCTTTGAAGTGTGTATGTGTTTAAAGTTTGTACCCATGCTAATGTGCACCAAGTTCCAACGGAAGAGCTGGAGGCAAACTACTAGTTAGTTCTTATTTTCTTTTTTCTTTAAGAATAATCCATTGATATTCGGTTGTGCTTTTGTCCAATAGGATTGGTTTTTTTGCCTTTCTTACTCTTTAACAGAACTGCAAAAGTAGTTTATCTAAAAAGTGGTGAGACAGACTAGATAGTGCTTAGACACTAACCTTTCAGTCATCATATGTGTTAGAAGATAGGACTTTTTGGTTTTGTTCTGTTTTTACATCAACTCCATTCTGCCTCCTGGCTTTCTGTTTTCACTTGAATTTGTGGCATCTCCCAAATATTCTGATTGAATATTTGTTGTTTCTGTTGGGCATTGTATATATTGAGGACCTAGTCAGAGAAGCAGAATAATCACTGAAGTATGGTGTGAATTTATAACAGCCTACTTAATTCATGTGACCCCTTGCATGCACTAAGAGCCTGTATGCTAAACACAACCCAGAGCTAATCCAAGTCAATTCTTAAAGTGAATTAGTCAAGCTGTGAGCTAATCCTCTGTATTTACCTGCTTGTTCAGATAGCCAGAAGCCTAAGTTGCTTTAAACTTCACTTGATAATTGAAATGGGAAGGGTCAGAGAAAAGGTGATGAAGTCTTGGTGTTTTCTTCATATCTCTCCCTTCAGGGCATATTTCAGTTGTGCTTTGCATTTATAAATCTTGAATTCATAGAATGATCAGCATAAGCTACCAAGGCCAAAACCCAGTACTCTGCTGCAGTTCTCCGCTAAGCATCCCTGACAGAGCCTGCTGCTGCTCCCAGGGTATTTAGCGAAGTCTGTTACTTCTTGATCATCCATAAAAACTATTCCACAAAAAGTCCAACCAGTTGAGTTGGTGTACTGTAAACAGCAGGGACCATAATGCAGACTGTGAGGACTAGGAAGCCCTGTTGACCTCTGCCAAGAAACTAGTAACCAGCCCCAATTTTACAGCAGGGATTCACAAATTCTGAGTGTATTGTTCTGAGCACACCAGATACTTTCATGATGGACAAGAAGTAATTCTCTTTCATTTGTCAACATCAGGATTTTTGTTGTCTTGAGCTACTGGGTTTGCTCCCCCTCCATTTTGACAAGATCAAAGGTAAGATGTTATTTCTGGGTCATTGCTGTCCATCAGATAAGTTTGTTTATGGCCTTGGGAAAGAGCAGTGACATGAGAATAGGGAATTTAAATCCTGTCATTAAGATCATTCTTTCTTATTGTTAATTCTAAGCTCTTTCAAACTTCTTTCAGGTTAACTTTGCAAAATACAGCACTGCAGAAAGTGTCTGGAGAACAGTCAGTTGAACCAATGCAGATGTTGCATAAATATTTCTGAAGGAGCATGACTGTTACTTCTGGTTTGAGGGGTTGATAAATAGTTCCTGTGTCTGCACTGGTGGTGGCCTGAACCATGTTAAGACTATTGCCTTAGAGTCTTTCATATATTGTTGTGAGTGAGGGGAATAGTTGGCAAATTCCTATTTCAGATAAACTAAATTAAACTCCTGTTTGTGTATCATTGGTCATGGCACATATAGATCTGTACTGAGGTGGTGCCTTTGTAATTTGGGATTTGGGGTTTGGCATGCTTAATTGTGAACTTCCTTGGCTTCAGCATTTCCAGATTATTGTGTTTTGTGGTGGTTTGTTCTGCCTGAAGATTGAACATCTGTTTTGTGGATGTAGGGTAAAAAGGAAGTATTTGTTTTAAGGCTGGCCCCCCTCAAGGCTGCTTAGAGAATTGTGACACTTTGTTATCATCCAGATGGTTTTTTTTTATCTAGCAAAAGGATATTGCCTGAATGTTTAAATACAAACTTGTTTCAGAAGAGTGCCAGCCTTCTGCTACTTTTCTGCGTTTAAAACAAAAGGTGGAGTTTACAAATGGAGTCTCTGTTGCTGATCCATGGAAGAGTTGAATTTGTTATTTCTTCTTGGAAACAAATATTAAAATTCTTTTTGTAGGTTTTTTAGGAGATTAAGTTCTTGTGCTTTTTCTGCTGAGAAGTGATAATTTGGAGAAAAGTATCCTGATTTCTGATATAACTAGAATCATAATCATATAATGGCTTGGAAGGGACCATAAAGATCATCTAGTTCCATACCCCCTGTTATGGACAGGGGCACTTTCCCTAGACCAGGTTGCTCAAAGCCCCATCCATCCTGGCCTTAAACACTTCCAGGGATGGGGCATCCACAGCTTCTATATGCAGCCTATGCCAGCACCTCACCACCCTCACAGCAGAGGATTTCTTCCTAATATATGACCTAAATATATGACTACTCTCTTCCAGTTGGAATCCGTTCCCTCTCCTCCTGTCTCTACATGCTCTTGTAAAAAGTCTCTCTATCTTTCTTGAAGACTCCCTTCAGGTCCTGGTAGGCTGCAATTAGGTCACCCTGCAGCCTTCTCTTTTCCCAGCTGAACAATCCCAATTCCCTCAGCCTTTTCCCATAGGAGAGGTGCTCCATCCCTCTCAACATCTCCTCTGGACAGAGTCTATCAGGTCCATGTCCTTCCTGTGCTGGGACCCCAAAGCTGGATGCAGGGTTCCAGGTGGAGCAGAATCCCCTCCCTCCCCTGCTGCCCACGCTGCTTTGGATGCAGCCCAGGACACGTTTGGCTCTCTGGGCTGGGAGTGCCCGTGGCTGGGTCATGTCCAGCCTCTCACCCAGCAGCACCCCCCAGTCCTTCTCACAGAGCTGCTCTCAATCCATTCATCCCCCAGCCTGTACTGATACTGGGAGTGTCCTGACCCAGGTGCAGTACCTTGTTCTTGGTCTTGTTAAATCTCATGAGATTCCCATGGCCCCACTTCTCAAACTTTTCCGGGTCCCTCTGGATGGTATCTATCTGCGAATTTGCTGAGGGTGCACTCTATCCTTGTGGCTATGTCATTAATAAAGCTGATACAAAAGCCTTTGTCCACTGTTATCTTCTTTAATTATATTAATTAATAAGCAAAATAATGATGAGAATGTATTTGGAGATAAATTCTGTCCACTACCCTTGCAATTCCAGTGCTCAGAATAATTTTAATGAGCAGCTCCTTGCTCTGTCACTCTTTTTCTCTCTCTTTTTATTTTTTTTTCTTTCTAATAACAGAAGAGACAGAAGAGGACAAAAGCATGCACCATACTTTCTTTTATACACATATGTGCACACAGTGCTGGCAACAGTTAATAATGTATCTTAAATTATGAGCTATCTATGGTTATTTTGAACTTTTCTGCCTCTTCATTAACTAGTTCAAATTTCATTCTTTCAGTAGAAATAAACAATTTCAAGAGCGTTTCAGAAATCGTTTTGAAATTACTTCTTTTAGGAGTACTTGGTACTATAGATGTCAGTATGATGAAAGTGTATATTTTGAAAATACAGTCACATGACAGCAGCTTCATTGTGGTTGTGCTATGAGAGACCATCCATATTGTAGTGACTTGTTTTCATAAGCCTAAGCAGGCTGGCATTATTCTCCTGGAGTTGGTGTCTAGCTGTATTTTTCCTGTTTATTTTCTTGTGATTCTGCAAGTTTAAAGTACTGAGATAATGTTGAAATCAGATGATTGTATGAATTATTACCCTGGAATCTTCCTAAAGTCTCTTTTACTTGAAATGCAAAAATTAAAAACTCACTTTCAGGAATATCTTCCTGTTCTGGTATTTACCAACTAAATAAAACACTGTGGAGCTGCTTCTTCATTTCTTGAAGATGGTGCTGTGGCTAGCAGAGATGTTTTAAAGCAATTTTTGTATGTCTGTGTGTTTGGTGTGATTATTTTTACACTGACCTGTTCATTGTGTTGAAGAAGCTCCTAATTCTTCCCAAGAGACATGCATCTACCAGCCAGCATCCCTTGCATTAAGGCAGATGCTCACTTTTCCCCAGAGAGTGGGAAGAGGCTCTCCAGCCTTAATGAGTGGCAAAGGAGCAATCATCCCTAAGCAATTCCTAACAAGCAAACACTTATGGAAGTCATTAGGAGAAGCTAGATAATGACTGAAATAGTTCTAGGGGTGCTGGATAGTAATGGGAAGGCAGGCTGATGTGTTGGCTTTAAAGGGCAAACTGCAGGAAAATGAGAAAACTGAGGAAGCCATGCAGAACTATTTTTGAGTTCTCACAGAGTTCTGCTTTTCAGAGAAGTATGAGGCTTCAAGAGAAGATGAGGTATCATTCTGGGTTGAAAAAACAGCAACAAAATGCTCCCCAAGAGATGGGTGTGGAATAGATACAATATGGAAATAATCAGGAAAGGAGGTTTAGCAAGTGAGAGAATTGCACAGGATGGTGCAAACTGACCTAGGTCAGGGAAGTACAGAAAGGATTCTGGAAAAGGACAGCTACATAAAATAAGTGAAAGTTTTGTCTGACTGCAAATGAGATTAAGTGCCTCAATCTGTGGCAGAGAAAAAGGTATCCTGTGTTCAGCAAGGAAAAGGAGTATGATTCGGTTTTTGAGAGCACAGTCATGACAGTTCCAGCAAAAAAAAAAGTTGAGATGTTACACTCCTAATTTTCTATTGTCTCTTTTCCTTTATTTTGGTTAATTTCTCTTCATCAGTGTGCAGAAAAACTTGGTGGATTAGCCTGCTGCTGATGTGAATCCAGTTTGTATCATAACTGGCATGACTTAGGGTGAATGTGTTCATGACTTCACACGTTACAGTGCCATATCCTATGGGTTTGTCCTTTAAAAGGATGTTTTCTGTCACATAATAAAATGTGACATTTTATTTTCCCTCCAAGAACCCCAAAATAACAAAATACACAATACTAAGACAAAAACAATTCCTGAAAGAATTAACATCTTGTAATTTTGAGAGTAATTACTCACTTAAGATCATCTGGAGGTCCTTTCTGGGGCGGGACCTCAGCGCACATAGAAGAGCAGGGTAGACATGTGTAGTTTAATTACAGACTCTTGAGCTGTCTGCCCTTTGGTGGAACCCCTGTCGTGACTGTGGTCAGTCTGCTTTTGTCATCTTCAGAAGGGGTATGAGGCAAATTAGAGTGGCATATGGAAAAGATTACCCTGCAAGGTAAAGGCTTGAGGATATTGCTCTATCTACTGGTTTGTTTGGTTATTTTCATTGAAAATCTGTGGAGAGAGGTTTCTGTCCTTTTATACATTCAGATTGCTCTTCTGCTTTTATTTGGGGATGTGGGCAGGCTCTCTAACCTTGCCCTGGTGGGGCCACTGTGAAGGTGTCTTTGCTGAACCACGTCCTTTGTGACAGCAGATGATTTCTCTGAGGGAGTGCAACTGCACGATGATACTATTTTATTGTCGTAAATTAATTCAGTGCATGATAAATTATTAAGGTGACAGATCATCTCCCTAATCTGACAGTGGGGAAAGAGGACAGTTTCACACCACACTCCCTATACAGAGTTCATGAAACTATTTAGCTTGGTTAAGGACGCTCCACCTGGGGCATCGTCGCTGAACTTGCAGGCTCTATTCTGTCATGGGAAGACTTAGCAGCAATCTTGTAGTACTTGTATTATTGAAGCCAGAACAATGATCTTCCCCAGATTAGCCACAGAGCTTCTATTCAGAAAGGTTTGAATGACGTAATTATTTTTTTTCTTGTTTGAAGCATAGACTGCACTGTGAATGCAAATGGATTCAATTTGAGATCCTCTGTGGAACCTTGTGTTGTGGAAGAGTCCTACTGAATCTAAGGCCAGTTTTTAAAATTTGTATAGAAATAAATTTCTAGCCTCTAATCACTACTGAATTCTTCATCTTTTTTCTTTACCTAAGAAAGGCTAACAGCTGTATTTTGAAAGTAAAGACTGAGGTAATGGAAACCAGAAATCTCTTTTAGCCCCAGGAAGTTGCAAACGTCCCTGCAGCCACTCTTAAAAAGTCTAAAAGTCTTTGAGGTGTACAAGTGTGATTTGGTGGAAGACAGAAGAGAAGAGAAGATAGGAAACATGAGTTTCTTTTTTCTCTTTTTTTCTGATTAGTAATGCACTTTGGGACTTCTGCATTTTAGTTTGATCTTTAAGTGAGCTCTCATGTATGTTTTGGTTTGGGGTTTTTTTATCAGATGCTTTTCAGGTACCTGGGCATCTTGAAGTTAAATTTTCCAAGGTGTTGTCTCGGTTTGCTTAAGTAAAAGCTGAGTGCTCTGGCCAGCTGATGCTGTTTCAGTGAAGCATTCTGCAAGCTGATAGACAGCTAAACATGCTGCAGTTCTGCTTTTAATGCTGTTCATGGCTAAAGAGGTGGTTGCACTTAATATTAAGTTTAATGTATGCTTTGAGTGACAAATTGCAATCAAAGCAGGCATCATACCAACACAACAGTAGATGTATTACTTACATGGACTCTTTGTTGTATCACATAATTACTTCCAAGGGAATTGTTTAGGACACTGTTTTTCTGAAAGGGCAGCAGTGGTGTTGGCGTTACCTGTTTTGACATGTTCAGTGATTAGGTTTGATCTCTAATTGGGAGAGATTTTTGTCCTGTTTTCTGGTTGTCAAAGTCCTGAATGCTCAGATTGCTGAAAACAAAGAAAAAGAATCCTACAAAACCACACATTCATACACAAAAAAAAACCCAGAAAAACAAGAAAAAACCAAACCAAAAAAATCCCACACACCACAAATTTTAATTTTTTTTTTTTATGACAGTGAAACATTCAAAACACTACATTATTCTGGTTGCAGGTCTCCTTCCCTCTCCTTCCCTCCCTTTTAAGCCTCAATGATATTTTGTTTAGGCAGTTTCTGTGTTGTGTATTTATTGTGTTGGTTTGAAAATGACAATTTTTAATAATTGCTCTGGGTATGTTTGTGGTCAAAAAGTACAATGCTTCATCAACAGCAGGAGTTCTGTGAGCAGATGTGGCCTGGGTAGAAATTGATGCTGTTGGATCCATGTTCTCAGACTGTGAGAGAAAATTCTGATGTCTTAAACAATATCTGCATGGAATTTAGATTTAATGTCAAAGTGAATGAACGATTGACAACTGCAAAGAAATTACTGGGTCCCTAGGGGATTCTTCCACAGAGACAGAAATTTGATGGAAAAATATTTCTAGATATAAATTCATTTCCAGTTGTGGTTTGAGTAAATATATGCACTGTGTTTTGGGGATAAGGTATTATTTATATAAGCATCTTTTATTCTGTGTAGTTATTGCCTGTCTTTGGTGCATATGTAAGAGCTTTTGCCCCTATATAGCATGCTAGTCCAACAGCACCATGAAAAATTCACCTTGTTTCCTGTGAGTGTCTCAGTTTCTTATGCAGAAGTAAATGAATAAGCTCAGTTTTGTTGTAACTTCAGTCTGTCTTTGATCTTTAGTCTTAAACGTAAAAATCTGGCCAATTTCTTAGGGTTAATTGTAACTCTTTCTAATATTGTAACTTTTTGTAGCTAATACCAGAAGTATCCCACTTTTGATGCTGGGAAATGGTAGAGTCTGGTATGTTTTACTATGGGTTTGGGTTTTGTTTTGTTTTTATTTCAGTGTTTGCAAGGTAGAGATTTCCTATCGTTCTGTCTGAACCTTTTCATATTTTAGTAAATTCCATTCTATTTTTCTAGACAGTGAAGTTAGACTCAAGAAATGTCTGGCTTTACTGGCAGGGGCTGTTTCCAGGGGGGTCTATGGTGCAGCCCAGCAGAGGAAATGTGGTGAGCTTGTCCCTTGTTTTTGGCACTCCCCTTCCAGACTTCCACAACCCTTCAGCAATACTTCACAAATCCATTTTCACAGTGAATTTATTCATTCTTATGAAGAGCTTCCAACTGGGTGAGAAGCTATAGCTCTGTAGTTTTTTGAAGCAGTCTGGCCAGTAATTAGAAACAGCAGACAGGAAGGCTTTGGGGGTGGACATGTTTGTAGAATTGGTCTTCACTGGGACAATGGAGGTGTTGAATGTGCTGTAAGAACAGGTTAACTTGTGCATTTTGTTGGTAGTTGTACCAGTTTGATAGCAAACCACTGAGAGATTCCAAGTTGGAACTACAGTTTAATAGGAAAATGGAAATAAAAGCAGAAAACACTGGCTTTAACTGACAGAGTCAGAATACAACCTGACATCCTGTTGGTCAAGGTGGTGATAGCAGTCCAGTTAAATGGTGGATGTGGTTCTATTGAAGTGATGATCCTGTAGTAAAGTCTGGTCCTGCTCCAGTGGTGGTTGTGGAGCTCTTGAACTCTGGGAATCCAGTGGGAGATGCTCTGATGTTCCAATCCTCAGACTATATCCAGATAGGAATACTTGGTTCGTCCCCCTGGGCAGAGCATCTCACAAAGGGATGATGTAATTTATAAGTCATGCAGTGAGACCCTGATGTTCCATTAGCAGAAGATATCCCTCAGAGAGAGCTATCAGGGATGAGCCATGCAAGAGATAAAGAACACTGCCCCACCTGGTTTTAACAGCTTATGAAAATGGTGATAGAATACATACTTTTGGTTACATCTTACACTGTAACCTAAGACAGTAGTTGGTCTGAAGGTGCTGATTGTTGCAGTCACCACTACTGAACATCCTTAATCAAGGCCATATACTAGATCTACTTCAGTACTTATTGCCATGGTAATAGATAGTGGATGTGATGACGCTCTTTATCATGCCTTCTGGAGAGGGGTGTCGGGTAATAGAGCCAGCCTGATACCAACCAATATGCAGAATTTGCTCTGTAGAATATGTGTATTCAAGCACAGCCTATCAGCAAAATTTGGTGGGGACCGTTAACTTTGTGCTAACTTCCAAACTGTTAGTGCATCTGCTGAGGCAAGAGAAACCATAGTGTCTTTGCTCAGACATCAGGAATTTGATGGGGAGATGGTAGGGAGTCTCATTAAATGGAAAAAAAATTGCTCACTGTTGCTCAGAAGAACTTTAGGGCAAGTGTACAACAATGAGCTTCACCATCTGATTGGAAATCTCCTCTTTTATTTCTTTTCTTCTTCTTTTGCCCAATACTGAATCACAGCTATTACCTTCTTGCAGCTATTTTAAGTACTGAACAGAGTGCAGGGGGTTTTCCTCAGTTGCATATACAATACTCCATGGAAGAGAGAGAGGGCAGAATTAGGAGAAAATTGTAAAGATCATAACCACTTCCACTGAAGAATACACTAAATGCAGGTAGCTTGGCTTGCAATCTGCACACACTGAGCTACCTGCATTAAATATATTCAAAACAACTTAAATAAGTTCGGCTTGTCATTATGCTTTGGTGGTATCATGGTTTTTGGTGAAGTAAGCTCAAGGGATCTGCCCAGAAAATTTAGTTTTTAGAAGTAAAATGACAAGATGGACATTGTCAAATTAAACAATAGATTGTTCATGCAGTAGCCCTTGGGCCAGACAGGATGAGACAGGATGTAAAAAGTGTGCTCTACACTGCAGCCAGGGAGAATGGACCTTCCTGGAATGTCTCACAAGTACCTGGAGAGACTCGAGGACTCAGAACCTGTGGGATTCTGAAGTCAGCAATACAAAGGATCCAAGGCATCCTAGAGCCTGGCTGAAAAAGCATATCTGGCAGCTTATGAGGGGGATCAACCTGCTTCAGAAGTGATTGGCACCAAAGTATAGCTCCTCCTGGCACGCTGGCTGTCCTGTGCTGGGCTGGATATTCAAAAGGAAAGTCCCTTCCACACTTCATGCCACTGATGCCACGTGGAATAAGGGGGTTGCACTTGATCACACAGCAAGATCAAATAGGAAATCCAAATCACTCGAAGTAATTGTGGACTGGTACAAAAGCAAAAATTTCAGGTTATCATCAGAAGTGGAGGAGGAGGTAGTGGTGACGTACTGAGGAGAAAGTACCATATTGTCAGCTACCTGAAAATGGGGAACTATTTACTCTCTCTTTACTGACAGTTTGTGCCATGTCTTACGGATATGTCAAAAATGAAAAGCTGCCCTATGGAGTCCTGTATGGCAAGCTGAGAAGCTGTTGATGGAAAAGTTGGATCAAGTCATGTTGCAGAGCTTAAAGCCGTCCAGCTGGCTTTGGATATCACTGAATGAGAGAAATGGCCAGCGCTCTATCTCTGTACTGACTCATGGATGGTGGCAAATGCTCTGTGGGAATGCCTGGAATGATGGAAAAAAGACAGTTGGCAGCACAGAGGGAAACACATCTGGGCTTCTGAATTGTGGCAAGACATCTCTACCCGGGTAGAGAAGCTGCTGTAAAAGTGTGTGCTGTAGATGCACATGCACCCAAGAGTCGGGCTTGTGAAGAACATTGCAACAGCAGACAGGTGGATGAGCTGCTAAGGTTGAAGTGTCTCGGGTGGATCTGGACTGGCAACAAGAATTGATTCTGGCTCAGTGGGCCCATAAAGCTTCAGATCATCAGAGAAGAGATGCAACACACAGTTGGGCTTGTGATCTAGGGGTGGATCTAACCATGGCAGTACCTCCCAAATAATCCATGACTGTGAGACGTGCACTGCCATCAAACAGGCCAAACAAGTGAAGCCCCTGTGGTATGGTGGGCAGTGGTCCAAGTACAAGTAGGGGGAGGCCTGGCAGATTGACTACATCACACGGCCCCAGACACACCAGGGCAAGCGTTATGTGCTGACCATGGTGGAAGCCACCACTGGATGGTTGGAAACCTACCCTGTGCCTCATGGTACGGCCCGTAACACCATCCTGGGCCTTGAAAAGCAAATCCTGTGGAGACATGGCACCCCTGAGAGGACTGAGTCAGACAACAGGAGTCATTTGAAAAATAGACAGCTGGCCCAGGGAGCACAGGATTGAGTGGGTTTATCATAGTCCCTCCCTATCATGCGCCAGTCTCTGTGAAATTTGAGCAGTGCAATGGACTGCCAAAAACCACATTGAAAGCAATGGGTAGTGAGCAGGACCTTCGAACATTGGCATCTACATTTAGAGAAAGCCACCTGGTTAGTTAATACTTAGAGGCTCTTGTATTAGAGGCTCTACTGTTTGAGCTGGCCCTGCCCAATCCAAACGTCCATATACTGTGTAAGGGGATAAAGTCACTGTGGTGCATATGAGAAATGTGTAAGGGAAGACAATTTGGATTAGTGCTGCCTCAAGAAAAGGCAAACCCATCCATGGGATTGTTTTTTGTTCAAGGACTGAGTGCACTTGGCGAATAATGCAGAGGGATGGGGAAACATGGTGTGCACCTCAAAAGGATTTGCCTTTTGGGTGAGAAGAGTCTGTAATGTTGGTTGCAGAATAACACCGCCACTATATGCCAAAACTACCAAGGACAATGGGTATGGATGCTCCAGATACAGTAGTCATGAGCTCCTCACAGAGCCCACAGTCAGGGACTAAATGAACACAACAAACATCTTGGAGGGATGGCCACTGACTATGGAATTAATTAATACTTGTGTTTGTATGTATTTGTATCTGAATATGTGTAAAGTTGGAAGGTGTAGCACTGGAGCATGATGTAGATGGCATAGAATAAGGGGTGGATAGTGCTTGATTTTTGGCCAGGACAGAGTTAATTTTCTCACAGTAGCTGGGAGTGGTCAGAGCCTGGAACCCTGTGGACACGCCTAGGTGGTTGTTCTATGGCCCAAAGGTCACCACAGGGGGCTGGAAGTAAAGGAATCTTGCTTCCAAGATACAGGAGAGGCTTGCAGTCAGGAGGAAAAACATGGGCACCGACAGTCTGTGCATGGTTCATCATCTTAGGGGCAGCATGGCACCAGGTTGGTCTTTGAGCACTTCTGCATGTATATCACCTTCTCTATGTGTACTTATGTTATTAACAGGGTTGCTGTTACTGTTTGTATTCTTATCTCATTGCTGTTTCCAGTAAATTGATCTTATCCTAACTTGAGACAGCAGAAAAACACCTGTTGTCCTACCTGTCACTTCAATAAGTAGTAAAATGAAATGCTAGGCAGGACAAGTCATTGCTGTTGCCCTTCCCTGGATGGCATTCATTTGTCCTTGTGACTGATAAGACTGCCATGGTGGGGTGATGTATTTATTTGTGAGCTGAATGAATTAATTGCAAGCAGGATTGTTTAGTGAAGGCTGCCAGAGGCGAGTGATGCCAAATGAATACTTTCAGATGGCAAAAATTCAGATGTGACATCTGGAAGTGTGACATTTGTGTGAGATCTCTATCTTACTTTCTCACCTTTTTTACATGGTGTTCAAATGTTTTATTTTCTTTGATGAGTTTACAGAACCTAACCATCTGGGATCAATTAGTGCTTTACACTATGAGCTGAACAGACTTCAGAATTTTTTTTCTTAATTTTCACTTTTTTTTCTTTATGATGCTCCATGGTAAAAATGTTTGTTTTCTCTCGTTTTTGTTTGACAGACAGGATTCTAAGCATACCTTTGGTTTTGGTTCTGACATTTTTCTCTAAAGTCAGCTTTAACTGTAATTATTCCCCCACCTTCATTACCCAAAAGTGTCAGCATTTCAGAATTAAGAGAAAAATTTTAAAAGAAACTAACAATGACTGTTGTAAAGTAGGTGCACTGAAACTGCTGCTTTTAAGCATGCCATGAGAAGAACAGAAAAAATTTCTTCTGAGATCATATTTAAGTTACAGTTGTAACAGTTCACAAGACGTTGATGAGATATGTTGGTTGAAGATTTCAGGCTGTTGATAGAACTTTACTGTCAAATTGCAGAAGCTTCCCTAAGTCAGAATTCCAAGCTGATGCTATCTGTTTCCCTCATCTGTCCATAGAAAAATCAGGGAATTTCAGAAAATTTGTTCAATTCTCATTTTTTAAATAAAACAGGAAGCCTGAAAGTTGTGTTTGTTCTTTTACTTTGTGGAGACTATCTTGGAGAGATGCTGCAGCTCCATTTTCTTCCCTCCCCATGAGTATAGGAGAAGAAATTTGGAGCAGGGAGTGGAAAGAATGAAAGGTTACTAGCCAGAGCTGAGTAGGAAAGAATACGGGTCACTGGAAAGCTATATAAAGATGGAAAAAGTGATCCTAGAGTTTGGAAGATGAGACAGCTACATGTGACGTAAGGCATGTGGGGATGTGTTGAAATGTGAAGCAGGCATTTCAAGATGATGCTTTTTAAGAAGGAGGAATAATTTCCATGGTGGCGTGCAAAGGCTGAGTTTAAATTAACAAGACCAAAAACAAAGACATAACTGAATCAGAAAAGCATGTGGAGCATAACTTTCCTACAGCACTTATCTGTTCTTTCTTGGCTTGGTAAGTGTTGCCTTTGAAAAAATGAGCTTATGGCCAGGAAAGTTACTGGCATTGTCTGTGTAACTATAGCATGTCCTCAGTTTGAAAAATACCACAGAAGTTTGGAGTAATTTTTGGTATGTTTATTGGATGCTGATTACACTTTGCATGAGTAGATTTCTGCCATGACTTGCAGAATAGGAAGTGACAGATGAAGACAGCAATATGTGTGTCTCCAAAATCCTTTCTGTGGTGACTGATTTGTGGGTTGTGTTGTATATGTCTGGTCTCACTAAGGGAAAAAGCCAGCAGTTGTCTTAGTCTAGTTTAATTTTTTACTTTAATAATTTTTTTATGGAATTATTATCTTGGACATTTACAGGGGTTTCCCCTTCCACCTCTTTGTTAGTTTGTTTTCTTTGCCCACAAGAGTAGAAAAAGAAAAGAACATATATATGGAAGCTAGACTGACCTTGATAAACATGATAGCTATGGAGATAACTTCATTCTGTTGAATCAGCTGAGCAGATTTTACAGTTTGGTATATTCATGTACTGCAAATCTGCGACTACCTGGGAAAAAAGGCTGTCATATTTTTAAGTCATAATGTGTGAGCTGTTTTTCTTAACAAAGAAGAAAAGTTCATGTGATCACTTAACTGAGGGAATAAATGTCTCCTGAATTCTAGTGAGTAATTCTATGAGTACTCTTTTGTGGGGATTTTCTTTTTCCTTTTGTTGTGGGGGAAAAAAAGTCAACACAGTTGCAATGTTCTGTAGGTAACCATATTTCCTTGCAAAAGAAAAGCAGTCTGTGCATTAGTCTTCTAGCTGATTTCACTTTGTGTGAGTCTAGTTTGTGTTGTGAAGTGAATTTTTTTTCCTGTTCTGGATCAAATTCCAGTATACCTATTGAGACTTCTCCTGCAAATCTGTTGTGAGTGGTCATGTCAACAGTGGGGCTGTACAAACTCGGACTGGTTTTGCAGCAGCCCAGGATCTTGGGTGTTGACTGCCTACCCAGCTCTCTTGTTATTCTCAACAGGTTTTTTTTCTTTACTTTTAGGAGTAAATATCAGTATGACTAGAGTCTGAGGAGGGGCTTCTGTGTTCCTACCAAAAGCTTGCTGGTGCAGAGGAACAGTGCAAGGAGAGCAGCAGGGGCATTTTGAGCTACCATGGATATCCCCACCGATTTGGTGCCATCGTCCATGATGTCCCAACCTGAGGTGATTGAGGTGAGTACGCCACAATGAAACTCTAGCAGGTGAATTGATTAAACCTCTTTTTTATTTCCTCATTGAATCCTAGCTTTTTCTCCTCTCTTATTTTGAGTATTCAGGAGACTTTTCTGGAAATACTGAATTAAAGACACTCATCGCTTACTAAGACTGTTGTTATACTTTGAGACATGACATTGCTGTGTTATAGTACTATTTGTAGCTTTTATGTCTGAGCTGATATCATATGCCATGGGATATGGCTTTGGGCAGTTTGGGTCAGCTGGCCTGGTTGTGTCCCCTCCCAGGACCTTGCCCAACCCCAGCCCCCTTGATGGAGGGAGGAATGTTGGAGAGACAGCACTGATGCTGTGCCAGTGCTGCTCAGCAACAGCCAAAACAGCGTTGTGTTATCAGCGCCTTTCCAATTATCAGTGCAAAGTGCAGCAGCACTGTGGGAGCTGTTAAGGGGAAATGAGCTCCTGCTCTAGCAGGCCCATTATAATCTCCGGCCCTTATTCCATACCATTTATGTCACACTCGGATCCCACATAATTAATGCATCTTCTGACTGTTCTTTTGTATTTATTTCTCATTACTGGAACCCCTTCTTACCCACACATAACAACTTAAACTAAACATCTTAACAACTTAAACCATCTCTCTACCGAACATACATTTTCATTAACTACTGTCCCCTGCTCTTTGATAGATATTATTGTTTTCCTGTTTCATGGGCTTCCTTCATCCCTCCAGATCTCCAGTCCATTGGGATGGGTGGTCAGGACAGGACCCAATGGTATGCTTGATCATTGAGCACCAACACCAGCCTGGTCTGGGTTTTCATTGCATTCTCCTTGCTCCTCACAAACTTCATTCTTCATCAGTTCGTGTCACTCCTGCTACTTCCTGCAACATACAACTTACACCACAGAATGTTTTCTCCAGCAGGATTAAATCTCTTTAAGGCACACACCATGTCCTTCCACATTACCCACCAAGTCATTACCCACCAAGTGCACCTAGGTCCTTGGGCAAAGACAATCCCACAAATGTGTTTGCCTTAGTGGGAGGAGAAACCCACACTGACTTCCCAAGCCACTTCCCTGTGTATTTCAGGGACTGTATCTCGCCCTACAGCGTGAAGGGATTTTGTTTGGGTAGGACAAGGGCAGTCAGCAGATCCCCTAATATTTACCAGCCAAATGGCTTCTGCTAAATTTGCATCCCAGTGCTTCCATGCCCTATTCCCTAATGCTCTTAATATGGTCTTCAGCAGTCCATTATACCTCTGAATCTTCCCAGACGCTCCTGGGCTATAAGGAATGTGATATATCCATTCGGTGCTGTGTTTCTTTGCCCGAGACTTTCTGAGGTTATTTTGAAAATGAGTCCCATTGTCTGATTCAATTCCCTCTGGTGTACCATGTCACTACAAATGTGTCTCTCAAGGCCTGAGATGGTGTTCCAAGGAGTGGAAGTGGTTTACAGGGCATGCTTACAGCCAGATAGTTGTTGCCTCTACCATGGTGAGTATGCAGCTCTTGCTTTGGTGCATTTGTGGCAGTGGTCCAATGTAGTGGTCAATTTGCCAGCCCTCACCATTTTGGAAACCCAGCCACCACCCTCTATTCCAAGGAAATTTCACTCATATAGTTTGCTCAATTGCAGCATGTTTCATATTTGGGTGCATCTAAGGATTGTTGTTCAGGACAAATGCTTTCTCAAAAGGAGAATAAGAGCAGCTGTAATGTGAGAATGAGCAGAAGAAAAGCTGTCACTTGTAAGGGACTTGATGATCAGCACGGTCACCTTGCTGTTGTGTTAATGTGTATAAATGCACATATCCTGGGCCTACAGAGAGTTTTCACTGAATAAATTCTGCCTGAATTTAGATCACTGGGCCAAGGACTAGAAATAAATAGGTGATTCTGTTCATTGATTAGTAATAGAGAGGTCTCTCTCCACACTCAAGTTTTAGAAACTCTGCTTCAATGAGATTTGACTTGAGCCAAAAATAAATGACAACAAGAAGCCGAGGAAATACTGGTATCTCAGTGTAGGAGATTATGGTAGAAGAAGTACCATTCTCTCATCCTCATGTTGCAAAAGTAGTCTCAAAATTGGCATCTGTACAAGAAGACTTAATGATTACATGAATTCCCACAGATTTCAGTAAATCATTGTGGATATGACAGTTGATAAAGGTTTTCAATCATATATAAACATCTTCAAGCATTTCCAGACAATCTGCTGGGAGCCATCTATATGCTTCTGAGAGTAAGGAAGACCTTTTGACCACACAAGGACATAGTGAGATACATATGTAAAGAGACAATTACTTGATTAAATATTGAAGTAAAGCACTATTTATACCTGGGCTGCATAGGCAGCTTTTGATTTTCATGTTTGGAATGAATTTTTGCATACAGTTTAGAAAACAACATCGACTAAATTTTTTCCCCCCCAGAGGACATTATTTTGCTTTTTGAAATTGAGGAGGTGCCATGGTGTGCTGCAGAAGTAATTTAGAGACTAGGATTTTTTTTAACTTGGAAATAACCTGTCATGCCTTTTGCATGAGGTAGACAGCATCTTAGTTGCAAAAGAAGAGTTTTGCGACTTTACTTTTAATCTTCTTCTTTTTTTTTTTTTAATCCTTATCTTAAACTTCCCTTTGGCATTGCCAGCATAGTTGGCTTCCTTCACATTTGGTCAATTTAGACTCAGAAGTAAATACTACCTATTTTGCATACCTATATATGTATATGCATACATGTTTACACATTGCAGTAAAAAATACTCCACTGCTTATCATCAGTTCTTTAACTTCACGAGGCAAACAAGTTTATTTCCCCTGGGAGAGAATCTCAGAGACCTCAGCTGGACCTTTTTTTTAAGCCAGAGCTCTTTCTGATAGGTTTTTGCTTGGACTCCAGTCTTACAGCTGCTCATTGTGCCACCACAATAAGAGAAGTTCCTGTTAATTTAGTGGCAAATGGCATTTTCCCAAGATTTGTCCTCTGAGTCAGGTAACAAAGGGCTCACATTTTGTAAAAGTTTTTGAAAGTCACTTCTGGGTACCAGATGTGAAATTGCTAATACTGTCTTAAATATTCTTACTGCTAGTGTGTCAACATAGGGCCTGCTTCTGGTGTTGCTCTACAACCCTCTATTGAAGCAACGCATTTGCCACTGTCATGTTTCTTCATACCCTTTCACTGCACTAATTTATTCAAATCCCCCTTCTTCTTTTCCACCCCCAGAATCTTCTTACCAGACACAAGAAGTGGGAAGAGCAGAGGCATCCTGGTCATGTGTAAATGTGAAGGATGAGTAAAGTTTCAAGGTAGTTTACCTGTCCATAGCTGTGAACCGAAACAGAAAATAGTTAGGGGACAGCATTCACAAAATGTCAAAGTCAATGAAACAAAAAATTTCCCAGATATTCTTTGAGCTTTTTGCCACAGGATTTCATTGTAAGGCAAAAAAGATCTCAAATTAAGCACAATAAGTCACAATCTAGTGACTTCTGATTAGATAAGCTGCTCTGTTCTTAAAGAGAGAGAAATAAAATGTAACAGGAATTTATGATTTTTAATTTGGAGATATTTTTTATATATGTTATGACTTCATACCTCAAATATGAATAAGTAAAATGATCTCATAGAAACCTGACTAGTCTGATAATGCATTAAACAAAGTTAAATAATTCTGTAAGAAGCATTTAGCCTCCCAGAGGGCTTTGCTGTTTGCAAAAAAAAGAAACATCACAAGTGGTGACCCATACTGATTAAAGTATTCTCTGAAGTAATTAGTATTTTCTCTCCTTGTGAATGGCATGAGATGAATTCTGCAGTAAAAGCTTTGAAGAAGTAATGATTTGAGCTCTGGTTACTTAATGAACCAAGGACTTCCAACAGTGCCTCAGAAATGCTTAAAACAAGAAAACAACAAAAATTCATCATTCTCTCTTTGCTTTTGCCAGCAGTGGATCCTACCAGCCAAATACTAGAAGCAGATGAGTACTGCCTTAAATAACTGCCTTGCAGCTGTTCCAAAGAGAAATCCAGAGCAGTTTCCATTAGAATGGCCTTTCATGGCCAGAGCCAAAAACCACTTCTCCCACTCTGTGCCATTAAATACAACATCTCTATTTTCTCCTCATTTTGTTTGAACTGGGATGGAAGAGATTTAAGCTATCATTGCCACAGAATGGTTATCCTTCTCATAATATGCTTGAGAACTGTCTGCCATGAGCTGGCACAGCTTTCCCCAACGAAGCACAACAAAATTTGCATTTTGGATTTGGTGCCCAAGTTTCTGCAGTCAACAAGCATGTGGATTTTTTGTCCCCCTTGAGCTGAATAAACAAATTAGCCTTGTTACCAAAACAGACCTCTTGTGGTGGTAAATACAGCAAACAGAAGAACAAAAGGAAATGGTGGGGCTGGCAAAAACAATTTGTGATTACAAGTGTATCCATCCAGCTACAGACATCATAGGGAAAACTAAAATACTAGTACACCTTTTTCAAAAATTATTTTACTAGATGAGATTACTGGAGATTCAAAATGCATCTCCATTTTGTTTAAAGTAGACCAATACTGCCTTAAAGGCGGCTGCTCAGTAAATTGTGAACAAGTTAGTTACAGAGACCCCATTGTTTCTAAAGCTCTGAGACAAAGATTTTTCTATATTCTGTTTATATATTTCACAAATATCTCAATATATCAAAGCAAAAGAAACCCAAATGTCTAACATATATTTCATGAAATAAATGTACTTGTTTTACTTTACTGTATTGTAAACACAGAACAGTCTTCTTATTTCCATCTGTAAATCTCTGTTTCCAGTCCCAAAATGAAATTTGCTATGCATTTTGCTTGTAAGCTAAACTCTCCCAAGTGCTCACTTTGCTGGTTTGCTTGGTGAGGAGCAATGGGAGGTGTGCCCTGGAGGTAGAAACAGCCCCAGTGTAGCCCACAGCATTTTTTTCAGCATAAAATTGCTATCTTTAAATTGCTGTAGCCAGTAATTAACTCCCAGCTTGGTTTACTAACTGGGATTAAAGGATGCACATTGTAAATAATGAAATTATTTATGCATGAAAATTCATTTGCGATGTATAGGTGCAGACTTTTTTTCCCCTCCAACTGCTTCCACTCTGGCTTTTGCAGTGCACAGATAGGACTCTGTGTGCTGCACGTCTCTCCGGAAAACCCCTCCCAAGGGGGGGGTCTCCTATAAAGGTCTGTCCTGCACTGCACTCATCCTTACAGCAACATTCAGGGACTCACAGCTGTTTGCAACAGGGCAACAGGGGGTGAGCTGGGCAAGAAAGTGGAGCAGCCCAATCAGCATCATGGCAAAGACATTTTCTGAAGGCATAAGAGGTGGAATATTTCAGTCACTAAATGAGATGATGGATTATAATTGTCTTCCTGTGTCTCCCACAAAGCCACAAAGTGTTGAGCTTGTGCCCATGTTTGGCTACTTTTTGTGAAGCTCAGCTTGTCATGAAAGCTACCTCAAAGGAAAAGAAGTTTTAAGAGCTTTGCAGAAGTACCTTATGTACTTTGGAACACTTGGGCTTAAGTACCCAATTTGGGCTCAATATGCTCTACCTGCTCCACAGCCAATTACTTTTTTTTTTGCAAATATCTCCACATTACAGTGGGGATCTCCCTTTGAGCTGGGAAGACAGATAAGGGGTGGCAAAGAAAAAATAAAATCTTAGTAATCAACATATATAAGCCATTCTAGGAATGTAAGTGAGGGTGTGATGATGTAGAACTATGCCCTGATTCAAACAGTCTTCATTTCCTCCTCTACTGGAAAACTTCTCTATGAACATTTATGTAGTACTTGGGAGGGACACAGCTCATGAAAGTGAAAATGCTGGATCTGTGGAAAAGGAGCAGCAATACAACAGTGTGTGAATTGCTAGCTAAGTTGTGGATGGATGAGGTCACTCTGTCTTTTCTTTTCCAATTCTTCTTTTAATTAATTCTAGCTTTTAATTTCTTAAATCTCCTTTTACTTGCAGAATTTTGGAAGGTCAACAACCTCACTGTTTTTTTAGCCAATCTGTATAATCATAGTTAATCAATGAGGTCTGTGTCACTTGTGAATTATGCCTTCCAAGAGTAAAGCTGCCTGTTTTCTCACTGTTGCTGGGGGCTGGGTCTCTTTAATACACTGAGTGCCTAGAATGTTAAGCTGCATTTTCAGGTATAAACTGTAGGATACAGAGAAATTCTCAGTTCAATTTCAAGTAGTTGTCAGATTGACAGTTTGTCAGCTCTGAGACTCTGTAAGTCTGCTACAAAAGCATCCTAAAAATTATTGCATGCACTAGCTGTTGCCACACGATCCTTGAGTAACTTTATGCTTTAGGATGTTTTAATAGCATTAAAGGGACCCCCTTTAGAGATTAAGTGAGAGATTAATTTCCTCCTGTCTTGTCACCTATGTGAAGGCCAAAATGAATCTAGTGAAATGAAGTACCCTGCTGTAACAGAGCCACCCAATCTTATTATACAGATTTATCTTTAAGTCTGTTGAATTGTTACTCTGGGAAATGCAATTCCGAAGAGGACGAGCCATTCTGTGTTGGTGATAGAGTTTCCTACTTCCATTGTGCAGATGAAAAATATGTCTGTGCATAAGGCTAAAATGAATCAGGACCCTTGTCTTGTGACTTCATGTTGGTTTGTTTTTTTTTTTTACTTCTACTTTTATCTTTGAAGGAAACACAACTTTTCTGCTTTATTTTAAAGCTTTTCTTTCATGTTCTGCAGTTTGAAAAGTAGTCTATGTTTTTCATTAGGTAATGGACAACTGTTTTTGCAAATTGGATTTTTTTTTCCTCATCTGTTACAACTTTACTTTCGTAAACCCCATGTTTAGCAGTTGTGGGTTGACGAAGTATTTACATATTGATTCAGTTATGCCTATGCTTACTTGCTTTTCCTTATTTTAAAGATATTCTTAATTTATATCCTTCTTTGGGGATTTTGAAGTTGGTAGTTCCCTGAAGTTTTTCAGCTTGACCCCTTTCAGTATGTTGGTAACCTTAAGATATTTATGTAAGCTGAAAGCAGGGGTACTGATTTCCATTCACTGCTGCTCAAAAAGTAAAGATATAAGAGAGTTATTATGTTTTTTAGTCTTAGTTTACCACAACAATATTAGAAAAATTAATTGTTTTTCATCTCCTCTGTGTTCTGGGTAAGAAAACAGCGGCATGTGGAGGTTAATTCAGCAAAAGACAAAAAAGAGAGGAGCAGAGTGTGTTTGGAGAGTCTAGGGTTAAGATATTTTTAAGAGTTTTCCTGGATATGGATTCTTTATTTGTGGCTTACAAGTTTGAAAAGTGCTGTAAAAGTCAGACCTTAGTATTCAAAGAATGTTCTGCTCTGCTTCTCTCGACAATAAATAGGTGCACCCATGGGTACTAGGGGTGGTGAGACAGTAACCTGCCTTTTTTGTTTCATGGATCAAGGAACTCGCAAACTCTGAGATTGCAGAGGGGTTTGTAAACTGATCATCTTCCCCTCAGGCACCTCGTGCTAATTAATGCTTTGTTTAGGCAGGATCAGTCAATGGCATTTGAAAACTTTTCGATGTTTGTTTTCCACCCCAAGCATCTCTCTATGCACAGTCCTTACCAGGTGAGCAGCCCTCACTGGGTGAGCTGTCACTCACCACAGAGCTGGCAGGATGCAGAGATCCCCTCTCCCCTTCTGCTCCACACAGGCTGTGTGTTCTCCACTGCTGTCTGCCCCAGGAGGGGCAGGTAGTAATGGGCTGCTCTCCCAAGGACATCCAGTGGTCAGGCTATTGTGGATCCAAATCCTCATCCTGTTCTTTGGGGTGTGACGCAGAGGTGGCCACAGAAGCAAGATGAATCAGGCACAAAACATGGGAAGGCTTACATGGGCTCTTCTTGCCAGTGTTCCCACTGGCACCCCTGTGGTGCGATCCCATATAACCAGAGGAGAGGAGACAACCAGGCAAGTAGTGCCTGAAAAGGCCAGTGCCGAGGTGAATTGAATGACCAGTTGCTGAAGAAGAGTGGCTTTTATTTATTAAGTCCTGGTGCCAAATTTCCTGGTTTGTGTGCACTGTGCTGTGGTTATAACTATGTCTCATGACATTAAGAGATTGAATTCCATGTACTTGTGATTTTCTTCTTCTTTGATTTGGCACGTATGTGTCTTGGGTCATCTTCGTAGAGCAAGAGGAGACTTTGCTTTTAGCCTGCTTTTACTCTATTTTTCTTTATCTGTCTTGTTGGTTTATAACTCAATGTTTACTTCTTCCACACAGATTCATCCTAGAGGTTTAGTTAATATGGGCAATTTGCAGCTCAGTTTGTTTTAAACTTCTGTTGAGATATACTGAATGGATGAGGTAAATCTCCGGGCACCACACATCTGGCTTACACAGGCAGTGAAACACACTGAGTGAAACTTCAGGAAATTAAAATATAAACTTCCCTGCCCCTTTTCCTGCAGGGGCAGGAGAGGGGATGGGGTCTGCCTGCTTGCATATGCCTTTGTGGTATGTTAACACTTTGAGTACTGAGGGATACAGTGCATTTCTCTCCTGCTTGAGCCTTTCCAGTCAGTATCACAGCTAAACGTGATGCCTTGGGATTTTTATGTTTGTGACCTGAGAGGTCAAAATCTTCCTTTAAGACATACAGTGGCATCCAAGAAAGCTGATCATCTGGAAGTCCCCTGCTGGAATTTTTGCCAGCAAACTGTCTCATCTTTTTCTCTTGTTCCCCTTGGTGGGGTGGGGGGGTGCAGGGCACAAAAAGATTGCTTTTACAGGAGATCCTAGGTTTTAGATTAGAATGCCTTAAAAACAGCTTCTCCAAAATCCCTTACGCGAACACAGCATTTTGTTTTCCTGTCTTCAAAATGAGAGAAGCAGCAAGTGAGCCTCATGCTAACTGCTCTGAGATTGCTGAAGTGCTGTCATAGTTTTAAATTGAACAAGTCTGGCTCTGTAACATTTTACATACCCTTATGTGTCTATGTACATTCTGCCTTGGCTTGGCTTTTCATGATTAAGTCATATTTTTTGTCATACTTTGTTTCAGATTTCAAACTAAAAGGTAGAGGAGAACATTGCACAATCAGGGAATAATTTGCATTTTAAGTCCATGTGCAAAACAAAACTACAAAGAGAAAAAGAAGGAAAAAGAAAATAAAAGCATAATGCTGGCCACATTTTAAATTTCTGAATTAAAAATTCATGTTTTTCCAGGTGTAGCACGCCTCTTTCCATAGGAGCAGCAGTGAAGCAGGAATCATTACATGTGGGCAGCAGACATCTGAAAGAAAAAAACAGAGTGACAAATACACAGGCAAAGAGAATTTATTCAAGATCACAAGTATCCACTAGATCCTGCATCCAGATATTCCTACAGAGACTAAAAATCCTGTGCATTACATAATTAATGCAGATGTTGGCAAGCTTTTATAAGGGCCACTAATTCATTCATATGACTTCCTCTCTCCCTCAAGGGTTCTTATACTTGACCTGTTATTACTACAAGGTCTTTAACCAAAGAATTAAAGCCAGATGTCTTGTAGCTAGGTCTCCTTTTGTTAAATGTCCCTTATAATATTTTTTTTTATATGCACCAGATCCTACATGAGAACTTCCAAAATTTCTTAAATAATTAAGGCTAAAAGGCTTCAAACCCAAGGGTTGATGTATCCTAGAGGAGCAATAAAAGTATTATACTCACTGTGCTGAGCAATACTATTTACTCTAACTTTTTATTATCCTGGGACTGCAAATGTTTCTGGTCAATGCTTAGGCTGGAGGTAAAATCTTTCTTAAAAGACCTTTTTCTTTAACATAAATTTAAACATCATGTAGTCCATTTGGGATGTAGGTGGAAAGTTTTGTATATTGCTTTATTGGAATTGGCTTAATTGCATTGACAAATGTAGAAATGAAAAGAAACAGAAACAGTTTTGGGTAATTCTAAGGAGGTCTTTCTCAGATACTATTTCCACTTGAGTCAAGCTATAAATTCTGTTTCCCAATTCTGTATGTTTTTGTTTTCAACAAGAAGGTTAGGTTAGCTGTAGCACTTCCTGCAGAGTAACTGAAGCTGTCCAAAACCTATGGTTAACTTTGTATGTTTTAATGGGAAGAAATTACCATCTTCTAGTGTTGTTGATCTGTTCCTTGATTTGGCTTCTTACTTGCATTGCTAAAACTGGTCCTGTTTTTATAAAAATTCAAGTTTAGTCGATAGAGTTCCAGAGCAATAAGAGCAGAGAGGCAAAGGCAGATCTTATATAGAAAAAGACTTTTTTGACATGTGTTTCTTTGTTTGATTTTTTTTATAATTATTTTTACATCTTTGTTGTTTACTCATGCTAAACAAGAAACCAGGATTTTATTCAGAGGCTTTTCTTAAGGTTTGCCTTTTGGGAATTGCACCTTGAGTAACTGAATGGAACTGAAAAAGGAAACTCGTTAGGCATTTTCTTATAAGCCAACAGTTTTATCCAAAACTTCCACATTCTAGTGGAATATGGGCTTGTTGCCCCCCTACCTGTTCTCAGCAGAGTACTCTGCAAAAAAAATTAATCATGTGTTCTCTGACATAGCCACGACAATAGTTATTGCAGGAAATAAGGGTGGATACTTTTAACACTAGTTAAGCCAAATATTACTTTTCTTATGTCTTGGCTCATTCCTATTTCAAATTGGAATAAGTCAGTTCTGGTGAGTTATATTTAAAAGCATTGTGTATTTCAAACAATTTCTAGAAATGTAGGTAGTGCTCATAGAATAGAATGCTATGTCATACTTCCTTTATTGTTCATAAAAGCACTTTTTATGGACATACATTATCCTTTTTAATTCACAGTCTCAGAACATACTGTCAATCTCTATTTAGGGTGTTCTTCCCACATTTTAAGACAGGACAAGAAGGAATAACCACGATGGAAAATGGAATGAGTTAAAACCTGTAAAATTGTAATGCACATTTCCTCCTCTTTGAAGAACTATTCTTCCGCTACAATCAAACAAGAGTTCTGTGCACTGATAACATAAATAAGATGTCTAGCAGAGTTAATTTTTCTTAATTATGAATTGCATGCCTTTAACTGAATCTCTCAGCAGAACTGCTTGGCCAGAAGCTCTTTTTCTATGCAATTTACGACTACATCAGAAATCATGCTGGCTCCCAGAGCAGATGGAACCACTTCTGGTTGTTTCTAATCTGGTTGCTGTTACTAGATTCCTCAGAGCAATTGTTTGTGAGTTGTGGAATACCATTTGGTCTGAAACAATTAATTTGTTCTGAAGCATGTTCCTTTCCTGTCCCCCTCCCCACTCTTTGTGTATGTCTTAGCCATGAAGGCAATCATATGTTTTCAGTTCTGATGTCATTCTGGGTTTTTTTTCTCTCTCTTTTTTTTTCTCTCTTCTTTCAGTCCACAGCCATGAGTGAACCACAGTGCTACTACAATGAAACCATTGCCTTCTTTTATAACCGAAGTGGAAAATATCTAGCCACTGAATGGAACACTGTCAGCAAGCTTGTAATGGGACTGGGGATTACCGTCTGCATCTTCATAATGCTGGCCAACCTCTTGGTTATGGTGGCTATTTATGTCAATCGCCGATTCCACTTTCCTATTTATTACTTAATGGCCAACTTAGCTGCTGCGGACTTTTTTGCAGGGCTGGCCTACTTTTACTTAATGTTCAACACAGGACCCAACACTAGAAGACTGACTGTAAGCACCTGGCTTCTCCGTCAGGGTCTCATTGATACCAGTCTGACAGCCTCTGTAGCCAACTTGTTGGCCATTGCCATTGAACGGCACATTACAGTTTTCCGAATGCAGCTGCACACTCGGATGAGCAACCGCCGGGTGGTCGTTGTCATTGTTGTTATCTGGACTATGGCCATCGTCATGGGGGCCATCCCGAGTGTTGGATGGAACTGCATTTGTGATATCACCCACTGCTCCAACATGGCACCGCTCTATAGTGACTCCTACCTGGTCTTCTGGGCTATTTTCAACCTGGTCACTTTTGTGGTCATGGTGGTCCTATATGCTCACATCTTTGGGTACGTTCGCCAAAGGACTATGAGAATGTCCAGGCACAGTTCTGGACCCCGCAGGAATCGGGACACCATGATGAGCCTCCTGAAGACTGTGGTCATTGTGCTTGGTAAGTGCCTACTCTGCCCACCCTGTTCTCCCTGCTCTGTTTCTTATCAGGTGATTTGAGTAATGTGTGCTCAGCTCCTGGAGGTCAGCAGAATTTGGAAGACACTGGAAGAGGTGCAGGCAATAAGAACACCCAGAGTTCACTACTGTGACCAGTGGGACTATCAAGCTTGTTTATGGAAGTTGATTGACATGGTCACTCAGCCCTGTAACATGGAACCAGTGAAAATCCAGATGTAATGTGGTGGTTTTTTGCAGCAATGCATGTTTAAAATCTTTTATAGCAACCTATTATATAACATTTGTTCTTTTGCCTTTGAAGTTGCCAAATGGCTTCAAACTTGTAATAGTACAGGGAAGGCTCAGTATTCCACTGAAGTATCTGCTGTCTCCTTTTTGCCACCAAAAAAGGTGTTGTGTGTATTCATGTGAAATTCCAGTATATGGAGAACACCTCAGGAGCTACAGGCTATTCACAAAAAGATTGTGTATTAAGCAAGACTGCATGTACCCAGTCCTATTGTGTTTGGTGCATTTGCTAATACAGGAAAGTAGCATGTGAGATACTGGTGTGCTTCAGCGCACTGCTCAGGAGGTGCATAGGCTTCAGTCTTTGGCATGAGGGAAATACCATAACACATTTTGGATTCAGGAGGTTACTGTAATTTTCTGTATAGTTTTACTAGGGTTTTGTCTGGGGCTTCCAGTTTCCTTATGCAGAAGCGCGGCCTAAAGGCTGAGTACCGTTCCCTGTTGATCTTCTTTGCTGTTTGCGCTGTTCTTTGTTCCTGCAGATGATAGTGATGGTGCAGGCTGCCTCCTTGTCCCAATATGTATTCTCACCTATTAGGTCTCCCAGTCCAGTACATGTGTCTCCAGGTATCCCAGTACCCTGTTGCATTAGATGATTGCCCTAACAGTTCATAAATGCAATTGTTATGCAGTCCAGAGGGCCCAAAACTTAGCCCCATTTCTGTCCTTGACATTATGGTTCCCATAGGTTTATGCTGTGACTTGAGCTTTCTATCACAAACGTGGCAGAATGGTGGCAGAGATTGGGTGTGAGTCACTGTGTCAACTCACTTTTTAGTTTAAGAATTTACATGTTGTACTCTGACCTAGTGATTTGATTTTTAACCAGAATATGAATTGTGCAGTTAACTAACCTGCTAAACCATTGATAAGATGTATTTCTTCATGTCCTGCTCTTCTTTTCAGGAAAGGAACTTATATGAGTTTTCCAAGGGAGATTGTAGTGGTTGGTGAAACCTCTCCTGACCTCCTGGTGGTTCAAAAATCTGTCCTTTCCCATTTCCATGATTCTCATGGCAGAAGGCAAGATGAGATTAAGAATACCAAGAAAATTTGGGTTTTGCAGTCCTCTTTTAGGAAACAGTTCTCTGTTTTCCTTCCTGAAGACATTATTGTTCATACAGTATTTCCTATGAGGTGAAAGACTGGCTCAGACTTAAAAAAAAAAAAAGGCAAAAGACCCCAAAAACATCTACTAAAAAAAAGTGGATGGAAAATAGTAGTCACTTCTATCAATGCAATGTGGAGTTGTAGAACAAAGAGTCACTGAATAAACAGCAAATGTCAGCTAATCCCATGCATGTATGGTACTAGATGTATTATTTTATTAAATAACTTATTATTTTATTAAATGTGTTAAAAGGAAACAAAATGCTCGTAGACACTTTATCATTTTTGCAGCTCCCACCTTGGTATTATTTTGCAAAGGGTTTGGTTCAGTTTGGTTTTTTTCCCTAAGCAATGTGGTTTCTAGAGGAAAGCTAGAGGAGGTCAGTCACAGGCCTGTAGTGTAAAGAAGCAGCAGTGCTTTCACCTCCTTACCACCAGGGAGGCACAGTTGCAAGATAAAGATGGCTGGGAAACAGCTGTGGGTTTGCTGTGTAAATTCTTTTAATTTAAGAAATAAATAAATAAAGAATAGACTGAAGTCAAGAATTAGGCTTTGGGGTAACACAGAGACTTTGGGGGAGTTAAATATTTGTGCATCAAGGCGTTGCAGACTGCTATGTACACCATGAGAAATTTTCATTAGTTGCCATCAGCTGGGAGTATCATCCCATATTGCTGAATTTGCACTTCATGGGAGGATTGTTTTGTGGTTCTAAAGAAGAAAAGCTAAGCATCACTTCAAAGGACTTCTGGGCAACAGATATCTCAGATATCAGTAGGTATCTCTCAAGCAAACAGTGTGGTCAGCATGTTGATCAGGCAGGTGTGGTGATGCTCTATCGCTGTTTGCAATCTACTTGTAAGTCTGGCTTAAAGTTTTCTTAAGCAGAAGATTTAATTTCAAGGGTCATACTTCCTGAGTGCCTTCTTGAAAAAGGTAGAGCTTCACGTTTATTTACTGGAGCTTTGGGAAGGGCAGAAAAGGTGAGTGTGTTAGTCTGCATGGAGCAATTTGCTGAACATTTATCTCATGTTATCTGGCTTTTTCTACATCAGTGAACCTCAAAAACATGCAGGAAAAGAATCCCTGCCTTTCTTAATGGTGCAGATCAGAGTAATAATACATTGCTCAATACATTGAGCAATGAGGTTTGAGGCAGAAACCAACTTTTTTCAGGAAGCTGGGAAGGAGAGTAGTTTATTCTGAAGATGCTTCTCCCTCCTCTCCTTCCCCACAGTTGAGTGGGGAAGGGAGCTGGTTTGTGTCAGCCTGCTTTACACAGGAGAAGACAATTCATTTTGGAGGAGAGGGAGGATGCCCTGAGATTGAAAGGAAAACAGAACTGGGGCTCTGGATAAACCTGTGAGCATTGGCAGAGGGAGGCAAACCATTCCTCATTTTAGAATCTTTGTTAAAATGCTGCTCAGCCGTAAGTAACCTCATTGTGAATTGGGCAGCAGTGAACTGTTCATTTGACTTTTAAACTTCCATAAACGGGTGTCCTGGAGTTGTCCTGCTGGCTGTACTCCCAGGCAAAGCCATGCTGCTGCTGCTGCAAGCAGAAGAGCATCTTTTCCCCTGTCTGCATTCTCACTGTGTTTGGGAGGCAGGAGGGGGAGGGAATAACACAAGAGCTTCTTGTTTGTTAGCTGCCTAACACGGCCTGCCCTCCTCATGCCTTGCTGCTTTGCTCCAAGAGGAGAAGAGCTGCCCCAAAGGGGTGCAGTCCTCCAGGCAGTGATGCTGTCAGCATGTGCAGGGAGGGTGCCAGCTGCCTCTGACAAGAGGGTGATTGTGTGGGGAGGGCTATGGCCGCTTGATGTACTGACTGGAGCGGTCGGGATCTGGCACACTGCGTCATCCCACAGAGCGGGTGGGATGCTGAGTCCTAGGAACAAGTCAAAAGCAGAGAACAGTTTTGTTTTTTTTTTTTCGTGCCCTCTTGTTTTTTTCCTTGAGTGAAATAGTTTAAACAGAAGGAAGTGATTTCATAGCTGAGCCCTTTTTTCTTTTAACAAGGCTGCTTTTGAAATCTTTCAAAAGTAACAAGGAACATAAAGCTCTTTCTCTAAACCATGCCTTTCCTTTGCATTGGAACTAAGGAAGAACTGATCTGTGTACTGCACACAGCCATAAAATCATGTCTGGTTTGGCTTGCAGCTCAGTGACACTTTGCCTTTCACCACCACCATGTGTTCCCTTTAAATGAGCAATCAGGGAACAGGCAGAAACTGAGCAGATACATCAGCTGAAACTTGGCATCCTCTCTTCTGTTCTCCACTTTTTCTCATGTTACATTTAAAGACAAAGCTAAACTGTTTTTCTGCTGGGGATCATAGTTAGACTCTGAAAGCATTTGTCTGGGCCAGCTTGGCCCAAAAATGGATGACAATATCTTAACTATTGTTTTAAGAAATAGTGAAAGCACCAAATTAAGGATTTCAGAGCCCAGGCCTAGATAAACTAGCTCTGGTCTGGATTTCCTTGTCTTGGAATCAGTCATGAAAGGCTAGGGTCTTTCAGAAATTTTCAGGTGTGTACCTGCATTTCTAGAGAAGTACTGGCTTAGAATGTTACTGTTGAAAAGTTAGTCTTTATTTCTCCTGCCTAAATGCTGATTAAATATCCATCCTAATTTGTCACCTCTCATTTTTACAGTGTGGATAACTCTGCCATATACCTCCATATGCATCTTTGGGCATTCGTCTCTATTTAGAATTTGAGATTGTGATACTGAGGGTTTATAACTGAATTTCAAATAAGCATGATACCAACAATCCTTATTTGTATTTTACTAATCCTGATGATTAGCTTTCTATGTTGGGTGAGCTCTCGATGTTGTTTGGCCAAAATTAGGCATGCCTGTTGAGCCAAGAACCACAGCTAGCCCCCAGGATGTAGGGAGACCAAACAATGAAATCAGAATTGTTTACCCTTTATGTTCCTGGGAAGTAAAAAGACACTTAGGACTTTCCTGCCTGTAGAATCATCCACTTTGTTTGCAGAAATGTGGTTTACTCTGTAATATTGGGACACTAATGTGGGCACAGATAAAAAAGCTGAAGGTTCTTTTTGTATAAACTCTGAGTTTGTATAAATTTTGATTTAAAGGAGTCTCACAGTGTTTGAAGACAGTCCTTTACTTATTATAATGAAGAAATAAATGTAAAAAACATCTGGAAGTTCAGTATAAACATCTGGAAGGGTAGAACTGTTAAGCAACAGCTTTTTTCCTGCCCTCTCTGCAGCAGTTATGAATTGCATGAGACTTATTTTTGAACTTTTCTAGCCTTTCTTTTACATCTAGGTACCAAATGGGAGTGGAAAACAGCAAAAAAAAAAAAACCTGTTAATGCACATGCACGTTCACATATGCTGTAGCTACACCATTGAAGCAAATAAAGTACATTATTGATAACTAACTTTTCTGAATGGTTGTTTTGACATGCAGTCTGCATCTTCAGTTCCTTTTCCTTCTCACGCACTAAAAGCACTTGATTATCAGTAAAATATAAAAAGACTATGAAATAATGCTACAACCTGACTGACAGCACACGGTGTCTTGACAGACGCATGTCTTTATTTCCATATCCCTCATGCAGCCTCAGTCAAGTAATTAACTGGAATGGTTTATCTTTGTTGGCCTTAAGGCTTGAACAATATGAAATACATTTCATCAGTTACCAAGGCTGTGGTCCTGGACTGAGATGAAGATGATCATGTCTAGACAGAGCTTGGATATGGCATCTCTCAAACTTTGACAGACCTTCCCTGCCTTTGGAACATCATTCCTGTGGGCCACAGGAAACATCAGCCCTCTTAGCACAGTGCAGCTTATAAGATGATCTTTTGGAGAAGCCAGGGTTTAACTCTGAGCCCAGTGACTGTAAGAAGACAACTTCACCTATTTACCTCCTCCTTGAGGAGTCCTGCTGCTGTTGGGAGAGATGAGCTTTGCAGCAGCATTTTTCCTGAGATGACTGAAATTAAGGATGTTGTCTTAGCTTGGAGATGTCCTTCCACCAGGTAGCAGTGGCCTTGTGGGGAGAAGAGCCGCATCCAGTCAGGTGTTTTTCCTTGTAATTATTACATTTTTCATAGAGAGTTGGGCTGGGCAGTAACATCATGCTGAAGTTCAGATGAGAGCAGCATTTTTCACAGCTTCTTGTCTGGAAGTGGTGCAATGTGAAGCCATAAATACTGTGTTACCCTGCGGTCTGCACGGGGTGCCAGTTCAGAGTCACCAACCCTGCCTGACCCCCGTGCCACAGAACTGTCACTTGTGTATTGATTTACTCCTGACAGAAAAACAGGGCAATAAACTCTGTAGTTGGTGCAGGCAATACAAGTCTGAGCATCAATGACTTTCTGTTCTAGCATAGAGGTTGCAGTTATGTGCAGTCCCAGTGTTTTTAGATCAGTATATTTTAAATGTGCATATACTGTGAATTTAACTCTGCAGTCAAGTAAACTGGGAAATTGTTGCCGATGACTGTAGCCTAAATGGAGAGCTCATAAGTTTAAAGGATAAAATCTTGTTTCATAGTATGGAGAGCAAAGGTTTGTAACATGCTTTCAGAGATACAGTGTGACAGCAGTACTTTCAAGCTGTATCATCAAATATTTGCATGAAAAAGTGAAATCTTGATTAAAATTATTATTTATAGCATACCTTATCTATCCTACTGGATTTTGGATGACTTGGATTTTTCCCTCTTCTCCGTCTTCTCCCTCTTCTCCCTCTGGCCTTGGGAGTAGTTCTGATTGCTGCTCAAAAGCCTCCTTGAGGGAAAAAACCACACAGTTTAGAGAATCCGCAGTTTCCAGGCCTTGCCATTTCCACTTATTGTGAATTATGTATTATCTTTTTTGTTTCATTGTTTTATTTTTTTATTTCCCCTGTGCATCTTAATGACATTTTAGTATTGACTTAAGTAACAGTGTACTTACAGCTTGCCAGTAGATGAAGGGGAATAAAAGTCTTCGTACATTAATTCCTTCGTATTTGTTAGAAGGTTTAATTGTGAAATCATTGTGATTTGATAACAAGAACTTTAACTTTTAGTCAGTGATTCATAACAAGTGTACTAATATTTTTATGTTTGTAAATGTAAATATCTGTTTTCTATTTTGTTGATAAATACAGCTTGATCACTATATTAGACAGGTCTAGCACAGTTTTCTAACAGGAAGACAAATTTTCACAAAGAATCATTAAAAATCCATTGGGTTTTCCTTTTCCAGTTAAAATAGTGGAGGCATGAAAACTTGCCAAGCATCTATGTACAATATGTATGTAATTAAGCAGTGATTGTAGTGTGTTTTAAATTTGACACCCTTTGTAGGATTTTTTCTTGATTGCTTGATATATTTCATGCTGCTGGTAGAAGCAGTACTATGTGTGCTCTGTCTCAAAATCTCAGTCACTGATCATTTTTATTGTCATTTATAGTCCAGCAAATGAATTCTGGTGGATCTTCTTGAATTTTTTCTAGTAGTCCCAAGCCAAACTCTTCCTGTTACTGGTTGGCTGGTGAGAATGCTGAAAGGAAAAATAATAAGGAAGCACAGGATCTGGAAATTAGAGTGAGGTCAGTTTGTTTGTGTGATAATCTTCAAAAGTAGCTTTCTTTTCCAAAACAAGCCCATGCAAGCTCCACTTGATGAAGCAGAAGTTACTGATGCTTTCCATCCAGACAACTTTCACCGAACCCAGAGTATGGCTGGATGTGTAGAAAGTCTCATTGTAAATGTTTTGTTTCATTTCTTCACTGACTCTCTCAGTTAAAGCTGATACATCCCTGGTAAATGTCTTTTCTCTAAAGTATTCCAGGTATCCCTACAGCATTCAATGCTTCGCCCTAGGGAATCCATTTAGAAGTTTTCTCCTTCTTTCCCCCTTCAGTTAAGAATCAGAATTATTTATTTTCATTCAAAATCCTTTGAAAATGCACTTTGAGGACCCTCTATCATTTTCCAAGACAGGAATGTGGTTTTATTTTATTGTATTCCTGAGAAAGAAAAATGTCTCCAGTAAATACATTCCTTTAAGTATGATGAAAATGAGGCCTTGTTTAATAAAAGTCTTTCCCCGACTTCAGTATAATTTATTACCTTTTCATTGAAAAAATAAATTTAAAGGGCAGATGAAAGATCTCTTCATTTTCCAGGAATGGCCAGAAAGGAGTAAACCTCAAGTAGTTCTTACACTTCACATTTTGATTTAAAAAAAACTATAAACAAAAAAACTAATTCTTCTTGCTTGCATAGGTTTTGACCTTTTCCAAGAAGTTTCTAAAAATTAATTGCAATGGCAAAAGTAGGTATATATCTCATCAGGCCCTGAGAATTGTTTTTTATTTTCCTTTAATTTAACAATAGGATTTGGAAATCACACCTTGACCTTGAAAAGTAGAATTCAAGATTTTCACTTGGATCTAGGTAAAACAAAATGCTGACTAAGAAGTGATATTCACTTACTGAAAATCCACACCAAAATAAAAAATTAATTGGTAACCTATCTTGCTCTGATATCAGACTCCACTTAGCAGTGCTACATCCATGACTAAGTAATCATCAACCTGGGCTTCTCCAAAACAATGCAGATGGGCATGTTTTGTGGGACATTTGCCCTAAAACAGAGGCCTTGGTAAACTTTGCTGAATACCCAGGGCAGAAATTGTTACCAAGAAGAAATTTTGAAAATAGTCCTGCTGATCTCTCGAAATTTGAGAATTTTGAATTTTTTGGAAGAGAAGATGGGAACCCATCCATTCTTTAGAACAGGCAACAATAGTGCTTTTAAAAAATGGCTGCTCACAAAATAACATTTTTGTCCTTGGAAAGCACATGGTTGCATGGAAAATTTGCTTCTAAATGTTTTGCTTATTTTGTTCATGAACCTTCCAGATTATATTTCTTGCCCCCTCAGCTAAAATTGATACATCTTTGGCAACTTCTAAAGGAAAGCATTTGCAGTCTGAAGGTATGGGTTAAGGTCCTTGTCCACCCACTGGCTTCTGTTTTCACCGTTGTGATACCATTTGTCTTTCCCATGTTTCAGCACACCACCCAAGTGCTAAGTCAAATTTACAGCTAGACCTCAGCTTCAGAAATTTTTTGAACAAAAATGCCAGCTGTTAACTAGTCTCATTGTAAAACTGCATTCATTGAGGCACTGAACTCTTGTTTGTTTCCACCAGTGGAAAGAAAGCACTGACAACAACAGACTGTTTTGTGCTAGAGAAGCAGTGGTCCTCCTTCTACATTGCTTCATTGCACATGAGCAGTATGATTAAGTATTCTAGGCTTGTTTTTTCTGGGATTATCTGTGAAAACAGAAGAAAAACAATTTTCAATATCAAATTTCAATTTCAATTTTCAACATTACTTTTGCCTTTATAGTTTCATTGAAACTATGGCTGTTAACATCAAATCACAGAGTTACTGCTGCTGACAAAACTTGCTGAGACATTTAAGGTACAGCTGCCACTGAGTGCAGTGGGAAATGATCAGCAGTGATTGATAGCTTTCAGACAGCTGCCATGGTTCTATCCTTCTAGCCCCAGCATAAAAATGTTTATCAAAAAGGCTTCGTTTCTGCATTTTTTGAAATAAAGATATTTAGAATCTGAATATGGAAGGAAGATATGATTCTGAGTTCTTCTGGTGGCAGCAGAACAGCTTCCTATTTGCATGTTTCCTACTCATGGGGATGCTGTTACTGAGCTCATTGATGGACTACTTTTACTTTCTTTTTTTTCTTTCAAAGATATTTTTAGGGTTTTTTCCTTCCTTTTTTTTTTTCCCCCCAGCTGGTCCACCATAAGTTTCTCTCAAACACTTACACATTTGGTAACCTTCTTTAAAGCTGGAAGCAACAATCGCAGAAGATCCCCATCCTTTCTGTAGTTCTTGTTTGGGAAAACTTTGTGTCGCACTTCTACTTTCCTCAGCATAAGACAATGTCTCTGAAGTTCATTGTCCTGTATCCATGTGAACAAATGTGATATTATGTCCAAGTGTACTGCTTGTGTAGCGTGAGAAGTCCACTGCTGGACACATATCCTGTCCCATCAATGCCTAGAGGACAGCAAGGGCTCAGAGCTTGTATGGAAGGTGATAAGACTTTGGAAGCTATGACATCATTTGTAAATCTGAGGTATTTAATTTGCATGCTCTGGTGTTGTCCATCAGTCTGCGCTACTTAGTGACGTACTGGAGCAAAGGGAATTGTTTTAAGTGAAAATCCTTTATTTCCAAACCCACTAGCAAACAGGAGGAATTTGAACAGGGACGAGTGCTTTGAAGTTTGTGGATAGGGTGATGTAAAGTTTTGCAACTGGGAAAGTGAGAACTTGGTCTGTAAAACTGCCCCAGACATATCTGCCACGGGGGTGGCCATCTGCTGCTGGTAGGAGAGTAGCCTCTTGTGTGCTGCAGAGGTTGAAGTAATTAATTCCTTGATGTTGGCATTAAAAGACTGTGAGGTTAGTATAAAGAAAAAAGGTTGAGACATGTTTGAGAGAAGTGAGAGAGTAATTCTGTTGAATTTTTTTGTGTTTGAGTAAGAGCTATCTGCCTGGGTCTTTCTGTTTTAATAAAGTACTTGGTATCTGATTACAAGTTTGTTAATATAACCATAGATATGCGAGAACAGTAAAGATTTTTGAAATATCTTCCTTCATTAAAGAAGTCATCTCCTGAAGAAAAGGGAGGGGGTTTAGCTGTTAAAAGGCGGAAAAGCTGCCAAGCTCTCCTGGATTCAGTACCTTTCTTGTTCTTCTAAAAGCAGTTTTAAGGGAACTGTTTCAGATCTTCTGGTATTGATATAACCTTAGAAAGAACTTGTTCTGACATATGGCATTGATAATTCTCATCTTTCCTTGTTTTAAGTTGCTTTAAAGTGCTCATTTTTTATTTTTCTAGAAAAGTACAATGAGTATAGATGAATTTTCTAAGCAAAAGTTCAATATATAGAGAGTAAAAAAATATTTTGTAAAACTATTGTGGTTTTGTAGAATGGTTGCTACTTTTTCTGTAGACTAAAATTGAAAATGGATAGATGCCACGTTGGGGGACATAGCTCTAAAGGTGCTGGGTGCCATGGGATCATTGCTGGCAGCCTGCTTGCTGTCTGATACTCAGCCTTGTGAACACATCTGGCCTTCCAGTTGCATTTTGTATTTACCCTCCTTCAGCAAGGAGAGTGTAATATCTGAGTACGTTGTAGCTTAACTTCTTTCCTATTGTTGTCTCACACACACACAGAAAGAAAAGGTGAAGTGGATGCATAATTGTTAATAGACTGTAATGCCCCTGTAAACCATGGGGGCTGAAAATGGTCCTTCATTGAGGGTGATCTGCATCTGATCCTTGCCTGTTTAGCCAGAGTTCTGCACAAGATGAGTTGTGTGGGTTTCTGTCTTTCCAGCAGAAAAGCTTGGCTTGGTTCACTCTATGGGGAGGAGGGATCAATTTAAGTAAGCAAAGTACTTAGCTTGAAATAAGTAATGTAGCATTCTTTAGAAGAACTTTCAGCCAATTCAGCCATCAAATACCTGAGTGCTGCACTCACCATGTGTAGTCCTGTGATAAAGCAGAAGGCATTCAGGTACACTGGCCTGGCCCCAGCAAGGAGGGTGAGAAGTGTGGATAAAGCCATATGCACTCCAGAAATACTAGCTTTTAAGCACATTCCAGAGAACACAGTACTGATTGATGCTGTTTCCCATGAGATTTTCCTTTTATTTAATTTTTTTTATTTTTCTTCACCCTCCTGCCTCTCCTTTCCCTCTGTTCCCATCTCTTCTGCTCTCTTTATTTCTCAGTGCTGCCTTGCCCCTGTTTGGCTGGCAGGCAGGAGCAGCACCTCTGACAGCCAGCTTAACTGCCAGGGTAATTTGTGGGAGCCTGAGCTGTCAAAGGATATTCTGGGGCCTTCACAGTAGAGACCACCCTGTCCTGGAGCACTGGTGCCCCATATCACATGCCTCTGAGCTGGATTGGGCTGCCAGACTGTCCTGGCTTGTGGCATGGCATAGAAAAGCAATTCCAGGCCTATTTCTAGAAAACAAATTGTAGCCACCTTCCTGCAAACCACTGTCATAGGCATAAATATTCCATATATAGAGATTTACCCTTAGAAGAAAGACCAAATGGTTTTTTCCTGAATTATTTGAGCCAGGTTGTGAAATGGCAGGCCCATCTGTTCCATTTTTACCCTGACAGTTCACCATTTAGGCCTCTGATTGATTTATCTCTCTGATTGTAAGAGAGAAGTACCTCAGTGGGAGGAGTACTGAGTGCTTTGCCTGCTGGGTAGGCAGCCATTTGCTTCCCAGCTTCCCTGACTATGCTGATCCAAGAAAGGGGGGCACCAGGATGCCAAAGAGCCTGCTGTCTGTGGCTGCTGGACAGGCACAGGTCAATTTACTACCGCTGCTGAGATTTTGGGGATCTAGGTGTTGGGGTTTTTTCCTTGGCTAGCTCCCTCTGCAGCCACAGGAGTTCAGAAAAACCAGCTGGGGCTGAGACACATCCTCTGGTTAAAGGTGTAGAGGATACATGACTTTCCAGGGCTATAACTTCTCCTCAGTGCCCTGGGAAACTCAACATCAAAAAGATACTATTTTATTTTACTTTATTTTATTTTATTTTATTCTTTATTTTTTATTTTATTTTTTCATTTTATTTGTCTTGTACTGTCAGTTCCTAAGTCCAGGACTTCATTGATCATCAGTAATTCAAAAAGTAGATTGCCCAGAAATAATGGCCAGTTACGGTTTGATTCATAAGGAAATTGCACCTGTTTGAGTATTTACCATTGGGAGGTATGTGCACCCGGAGATGCAGCAAATTTCTAGCATGCAGTGCCTACAACAATGCCTCAAATTCCAAAATCTCCTGCATTTAAAATGAGCTGAGAGAGCTGGCTGAAGCACAAGTTCTGCATTTGTCTGTATAAACACATGGATTTCTCCACGTGTACTGTTGAAATCTTAGCAGGGACATGAACCAGATTTCAAACCTGGCCTTGACCTTGAAAGCAGTGATGAAACACATTAAAACCTTGACCACCAAGTGTTCATAAGCTTTGCACTTCATTCACTTCACTTTAAAACAATTCACCTTTCTCCCCAAAGTTTGCAGAGTGGTCTCCTGCATCCAGAGGCTACCAAGAATTACCCTTGACTCCTGCAGTAGAGGGAATCTTGCAAAGTGTCTCTTATGGGATGTCTTCATGGCATATTGCACTGTTGAGTGCAGATTTCCCCCAAAATAACAAAGAAAATGGTATATTTGCCTTTATTAAAGAAGCTTGAAATGCTTTTCATTTGAAATTTAAGTTCACTGCCTCTTTTTGCTGCAGTTGCTTTCAAACAGAAGAGATAAATGTCTAACAGATGCAGCAGTTTCACTGAGCATTTCCTCAAATGTGTGTGTAAGAAAGCAGAAAGCACAAGAACTAAAAACGCCAACCCAAGCAGAAAGCTTCTGTTGTAAAGAGTTAAGTTGGATATTTTTAATAGGAATACTGTTAGTACAGTGGCCAGCCTCTAGTACCTTGATAGAATTGCCTAAATATCTGCATCTAGGCAATTTTGAAGGCAGCATTTTGCAGCAGCGTAATATGGTAGGGCTTCTGTGTATGCTGACATCTGTGATCGTAAGAGATGTTTGTTGCCACATCTTGAAACAATATCCTCCACTTCTGTGACACAGACTGACTGCTTTCAAAAAAACGAGAGAAGTCCACATACTTGGAAGATGGATAGTGTATTTTTTTGTTGTTTTAACACCTCTATTTCTCATGCCTCAGAAAAATGAAACACAAAGTTATTAGAAACACCAGGCACATTACCAGCTTTTTAAAGACCTGTGAAAACAGTTATTAGGCTAGCAGTAGGTATGGAAATTTGATGAACCAACATGAGAGATATCAGTAAGAGAAATATCTGGAAATATTTAATGATTCAGTAGCTCAGTTCATGTATGAATTGTTCTTTAATTTAGATGGAGAACTTTTGTTAGAATATTTTCACCCTTTTTGATTAAAGTGTGTGTAAGCAAATTGCAGTTTGTGCCCTTGGTATGAGTGTTTTCCAGGACACCCCTTATTGCTGTGACCACAGCTGCCCTCTTCATGGCAGTGTCTTCTGGCTCCAGGACTTGCTTGGAGTTCAAAGCACTCAAGAGCTGATAAAGACACCTCTATGGTGCTGTCACATTAAGAGTAAGGCAAACCTTTCTGACACATGAAGAATAAAGAAATTTAACAGGGAAATAAATGCCCTTGTGTTCCAGCTGGTCCTCAGATGTCAAAGGGGCTGGTGGCAGCTGGGCTTAGATTCTGGGTCATAGACAAGTCCACATAAGTTACAGAAATGCAGAGGCAATGCAGCACTCTACATCCAGCAATGTCCAATAAGCACTACTCCTATTTCAGACTCACGGGTAGAACAATACCATGGAATACACTGTAAGCCTAGTCATGCCCAGTGAACCCTCACAGCCAGAACAAAAAGGTCTGGTGGCATTCAGTAGCACTCACCTCCAGGTACAAAACAGTGTCAATTCATGAGCAACAGAGGTGCGAGTTCTTCTTGGATTGCTCATAATCAATATACTCTCTGTGAAAGCATGCTTGAATACTTAACACACAAATAGTGCAGGTGACAAAAAATGCATTAAGTTGTGAGATGAGTTATATGTGCTAGAAGTGTGATGACAACATCAACTAGCTTTCTGAATTTCCCCTTAGTATAACGTAGTATAGCTGAGTCGGACCCAATATGTGCTCCTGTGGGTGAGGAGGTGTGTACAGCCCATTGACCATGTTTGGATACCTTGAGAAAAAACAGCTAGGGATAAAGATGGAGAGGTGGCAAGTTAGAAATGGCTCTCTTCTGCCATAAAATAACTCTTGGGTTTGTCTCTTTCCATCTGGCAGACACATCTCAACACAACATTTCTCTGGAAAAGACTGAGTTTTTGTTGTGTCCTCAAACTTTTACATGTGTCTGTTGCAGTGATATGCAATGTTCTTGCTGGCATTGGCACCTCTGCCTCTCCCTTTCTCTGTGCTCATGGACAGTGCTCAGATGGTGACCCCTGCATATGATCATCTCACTGCTTATCTCAAAGCCTCCTGACAATGTCTACTGCAATCAGCTAACCAACTCTTTTCTTTACTTATTGATGATTTTGCTCTTGCCTGTGCACTGCATCGTTTACTCTGAACATGTGAATTTTCCCCTGAAATAAAGCTTGCGTTGCAGCAACATTCAAGCTCAGACTTCACAGCTAGCAGCAGTGTTTTACAGCCACAATGAACCTTGGGAGATCTCTGCACTCAGCCCTTTCCTATCAGACCTGAACTCCTGCACAAAGTAACCCTTATGGATATGGGAATTAGTCTGTCATGCAGAATAAGGAAGAGATGAAGGCTGTGGGTCAGTTACAGGTGCCTTTTTTGTTGGTTTTTTGTTTGTTTCTTTTATGAATGAAACATACAGCCTATCTTCAGTAACATGCTGCCATAATTGCATAAATATGGAACACATCAAAGCCAGTCAACATCTAAAAGGTGGATTTCAACAGTTGCAGTTTTAATCTGTAGGGAGCTCCCCTGGCCCACAGAGAAAATATGAGATCCAGTACCATTTGAGACAGTAACACTGCTTATAACTTACTGGAACAAAACTCTCCTGTTTGGGGAGGGTAGGAGGGGTCCAGCAGTACTGCTTCTCCCCATTCTCATTCATTCCCTTCCCCAGGCACACACACCTCGGGTTTTACAAAACCCCATGGTTCAGGGAGTGATGCAAGCTTCTCCAACCATGGGTCAAGTGGGAGGGAAGCAAAGTTCACCTAAAAGCCGTGTCAATAAGGGGGAAGGGTGGCTGGACTGCAACCAGGATGATACCTTGTGCCATGGGGCACGGAACTCACCAACCCACGAGACTCCTGTGGCATCCCAACACTGCAGGCTTTGCAGAGTGCTCAGCCAGCTTCGCACATGAGCTCCACAAAAAGTGGATTAAAGTGTCAGGGAGTGAAAACTGTCCTGCACAGACCATGTTACTTGCCCCATACCTATAACTTAGCCACTGATGCTGCATTCTTAAAGGACTTCAAGGTGGTGAAACTTGAATGAGCCTTCTCTAATAAATGCAGTTAAAGACAAGAGGACACATGACGAAAAATATAATTAGTGAGTGCTTGTTTTCAGAAAAATATGTACTGGAAATACTGTGAAATCAACAAGTTTGCAGTAGGTCAGTCTGTTCATAGCTACATATTCTCATGCTCATAGATAATTAATGAGCAGGGTTACAATATCAGGGTTTGATAGTATACAACAGCAAGAACACCAATGACAGTAAAATGCTTGTGGTGTCACAGGATGCCTAAGGAAACTGAGTGTTCATTCTTTTGAAGGGCAAGTAAGTGGGCTCATACCTTGTTGCTTGTCTCTCCTAGAAAACACCAGGGACAAAGAAATCTCTGCTCCTTTTCTCCCCTTGTAGCTTGCAGAACAGTTAGAGCCCAGCAGATAAAAAGCTTGCAGTGGTGTTTGGTTTAGCTCCTTATTATTTAAGGCACAGCTGTGATCAATCTCCAGGCTATAAAGTTTATAAGAAGGAGCTGGAAGCATGGGCTTTTCCTAGAGCACTGAAATGGCCCCTCTGCCTTGCATTTGTCTCTCATTTAGCTAGCCTGGCTTTGGTGTGGCTGCTGCTCTGAACTCTGTAGAAAAATGAGGAGAAGCCAGCAAGTATCACCAGGAGCTTCAAACGACGTCCAGCAAAAGCTGATCTGAGTTTGCCTCAGGGCTTTTTCTTTATGCATCTTCCATACACACTGCTGCTTTGTTGGAGTTTACCTCAGTGTTGCTTGAATATTCCATTGTTAAAACATTTTAAAAGAAAATAAAGTCATCTCTGACTGGTGCCCTTCAGTGCATTGCTGAGTAGTTAGGAGAGTTTTAATCTTTTCTGAAAAAGGAAAAAAGCTTTGTATTTCATTTAGAACAGCAGAGGTACTTCTTAGATGCAATTAATTTGCTGAATAGAAGGATTTTGCAAGCGATTTTCTTACAATGTACTAATTGCTTGTTTATCTCTTTTATTTTAAACCAAAAATTCCTCAGTGGAGGGCCTTTTTGCCTGGAAGGTCTCATTTTATCTCATGCAGTTTCCTGTTTACTTTAGGCGCAAGCCTACAAGTATCTGCTAAAACAAAATAAAAAACCACAATCCTGGAGAAGTCTTTCAGATTCATATATCAGCATGTCTGTCCCAAAATAATCTGACTTGAACTACTGTGGGCAATGATGAACTAAAACATCAACATGAACTAAAACTATGATCTCATAGATACTAATTTGGGGGGAGGGGGTGTTGGAGGAGGAGTATTCAGTGGGAGTGCTTTGATTAGTTAGAATTGCAATAAAACATATTTCCTGTGTCCCCAGGTTCTACCTCCTGGGCATGTGCTGGTAATATTGAGCAGTGCTGGTGGGCACAGCCTTCTTGGTGTGGTGCTTTTTTTTTAACATGGAGCAATACTAAAGCTGGGAGCAGGGATTTGAGGAGGTGTCTTTTTTTTTTGATCCTCTCAAAATGCTTTTAGATCCTGTTTCACTCCTTCTGCTACTCTGTCAGTTTACTGCCTCCTCAGCCCCTTAGGTGGGCTGCAGCTGAATGTGCAGCTGCTGAGGGTAATGCAAGTGGAAATGGTCTTTGTGGTTTGGTACCAGTCTTGGTCCTTTGCTTCCTCTTCCATCAGGCAACAACAACTGACGTGCTAGTTCGGTTTTCTATTTCACAATCCTGCATCCACTGTATTGTTTAAAGCAGGACACAATACAGTAGATAGCCTATGCATATTAAGACCTTCTTTTGAGGACTGATAACTATGCCAATACTTCTTGTGGGCTTCCACAGAGTGTGGAGGAGCCTTTTGTTTTCCTTTCAGAGGCTAGCTTTCAATGCAGCTGTGGTGATTGCAGTTGTTTGTTTTTGCAATTGCTTGTGGGAGTTACTGGAGTTGCAGTATCCCTGCTTGTAGGCTGTCCCCTCCCTTGGAGCCAACATCCCAGCCCTGCGCCTAGAGCCTGTTCACATGGAGGGTCAGGGCAGAATGCTCCACAGACATGCCTGGAGATGGCACAGGATCAGCCAGAGGGGATTAGACAGCTATAAGGGCCATCAGATGAGACTGAACATATTAGGCTTGCTTTCTGGATGCTTCATCACTGTCTGCACGAAGTCTCAGGCATTCCAAGTGTGAAGCAAATGCTTTCACAAGTATTTTCTGTCTCTGGCAGCCATGGTGTGATCTGCGTTGTATGTCATTGTCTGCTACATCTGATGGAACTGTTATTAGCAGTTATTTTTAAAAGTAGAGTTCTACCGTGCTGTACATAATGTGATCTGCTTTTTCACCAGATCAGCTTGGTCTGCATCTTAAAGAGTTGTTTAAACTGTCTTTTCTGTTTTGAAAAATTCTAGATTGTTTAATTTTCAGCTGGCAAAGGTTTTACTTTGGATGGTATATAAATCCCTCATCGCTTGAGGACTGAAGTCCATGGCAAACAGAGTGCTAAAAGGGAAGAGTTTTCAAGTTCTTGTCCTGCAGAAGCAGCACATTCACTGGCAGATCCATGGGGAGCAGCCCCTGTGTGAGCACAGCCATGAGCTCTGCCCTGGCAGTAGCATCTCTTCTCTGTGTCACTGTGAGAAACCCTGAAAGTTTGCATTGTCCTTGGACTGAAGACAGGTGACAGAAGAGAATGATAACTGTTGTCTTTGACAGCCTCATTAGAGAGGCCAAGAGTTCAGTGGGAACTCCTGCTCGTGCCCAGCAGCAGAAAACCCAGGAGAAAGCCAAGCAGCAGCAAGGCGTGCTGCAGAGAAAGCACCAGTGTTAACACCTCTGCTTTCCTTGCGTGGCAGAGAGGGGCTGGATCTAAATGACCTTTGTCTGGCTCTTCTCATGAACACCCCTGAAAGAGATGAAGGTGGCTGGGAGTCAGCCCATTTTTGGCACAGACAGTTAATTTCAGTTTTCTGTTGCTATTCAATTGCTCTTTCATAAGAGGGTGGGAGTAAGGGAACTGAAAGTTAAGAGACTTAGCACCTTTTTTTTTAAACTTCAGCATTGTTGTCCCCTGTTATATATAGCCAAAACCTACAGTCTTTTATAGGGACACTGGAGCAAACTGTCTGCCAGAGGTCAAAGGAGTCACATCCTCAGAAATACGCAGACTGAGTAACCTTCAAAAAAGCATGATAGTGTGCTTTTTTGTGGTTTCAGAGGCTATTTAAATGGCAATCTTTAAGCCAAGCAACCAAGGATGTGGTGCTAGCACAGTCCAAGCACTACTCTTGGGTACTTTTAGGTGCCATACTTTTCTTAGCAGAGGTTAAATTTAGAACAGGAGAGCAGACTGCCAAAGGTAGAAGACTCCTGTAAGCCAATGGAAACACAAGAATCTGTTCTGTATGCCAAATCCAGCTCCCTTCTCCAACAAATGCAGTGATTTTGGGGAAGCTTAGTTGTAGGGGGAGGGAAAAGTCATAGGGGAAAGACACATCGTTTGTCTAACCCAGGAGCAGTGACTGGTCTTCTAAGTGGATGAGACTGGGATGCCCTCATTTGTAGTCATGAGGGTGTAGTCACACGCAGGATTTTACCCCAGTGTGTACTGCTGAGAGAAGGAGCTAGCTGAAGATACACCTTTTTCCCCTCAGATAATGTGTGGCAGTATGATTCTTGATGATGATGATATGACATGAAAGAGAGGCCAGGTTTTATTAGAGCTCTCTTCTGTATTTGTCTGAAAAATTTAAATCAATCTAGATTCTGATATGGTAAATTATTAGAGAAGCATCAGAGAAGCTGCCCCTGGAATCCATCAGCAGCAGTTAAACATTTCCAGTCCTGTTCACTGAATTTCTCATTTGAAGTATGGAAAATACTGTTGTTACCACACTGAAATTATGCAGCAAGACAGCAAGCGTCCTAATGGGGAATCCAGAGAAATCTGTGAGAGCCAAAAGGTGGCTGCATCCCTTTAAACAATGTCTCATCTTCACAGTGTGGAAATGCAGAACAAAACCTATATTTTCTGCCCTAGATACCAGCCTCATCTAGATAATTTTTTAAAGGTACGTGTAGAATTAAGTGCCAAAACCTAGAATTTACCCTTTTGATAATCTGTAAGTATATACTTCCCACAATCAAAACACAGGTGGTTCTCTACTCGGTGCTTCTCCTGTGGTATGCAATGCCACATCTGTCAGCTCCCCTCTGTTTTAGCAGTGCCATTTGTAGGTGCCTCCCTGGTGGTCTGATAGCCTGAATAATGCCTGCATTACCTTAACACAGCTTGGATGGTGAGGTGTGCAGACAACTCAGGTGATAGTGCCATTCATGTGCAGTCTGTCCAAGGCTGCTTTTGCTTTGAGGCAGTAGTTTGATTTGTTATATTCAGGTGAGGACTAGAAAGGCTTTTCTAACTTGTCCAAAGGCAGGCAGATTTTCCCGAGCAGGTTTATCCTAGAGTGGCATTCCCTTATCCTTAGGGGCGTACACTGTTGCCCATTTCACTTTGGAGCTTGTGCTCTTCATTTTCTGAGAAGCACAGCTGTCAGCATGAATTCTGCTTCTTAAAATCACTTTGTGTGATTGATCTTAATGCAGTTCCCTCAAAGGATGTCTACCACAGCTTAACCAGATAGCTATAATCAGATAAATGTTAGTATGGCTATATAAATTAAAAGCACACACAGTTTTCTTGCAGTTGAGGTACAGCTGGTAACACTTGGTAACACTTTCTCCTACTCAGAGTGCAGTATTAGCATGTTAAATAAAATAAGTTTTATTCCTATCAAGGGAACCAACAGAGGCTAATATTTTTCTTCTAATATTATTAGTTTAATCTTATGTAAGAATCAAGGCAGTCCTTTACATATTAAATTGCATCCACCCAGGCTTCATTTGGAATCTTGTGTTGCAACTGGAGCTTATCCAAACATAATACCAGTAACACTTAATGTCCTTAACAACAAAGGAAAATACAATTAAACAGTCTCACATAGCAAAGTTGTTTGATATCTGCTAAATATGCTGTATTGTTTGAGCATAGCATTCTGACTATGTGGCAGAGTACCACAGAAGTTATATGGATTTCTGTAGGAAAAGTGGGCAGAACAGGGCTTTTTCAACATGGCTGTGAATTATTTTTCTGTGATTGGAAACTGCAGCTGCTAAAAAAGCAGTGAAACACCCAAGTCCCAAGCACACTAAACGTACCTTGCAGAAGCACGCAGAGGAGAGTCCAGTCTGCGAACCCTGCTTGCAGGTGCCAGCTGTCCTGCCCTGGCCTCACACAACCTCTTGCAGTGAGCCTTCACTTCTGCAGAAGTGTTTTCATGTTTCAGGAGACCTGGTGACCTCCAGCCCCGCATATGGGACCTGAAAGCCTCACCCAAACCCTGCAGACAGGGTCCCCTTGCTGTTCAGGGAGAGGTCTCCCCCCACCTGAAGTCCCAAGTCATTCTTTTGAGCAGTCAGGGCCCCTAAAGAGAATCCTAACCAAGTTTGGACTAGGGGGTGGATACAGGTTGCCAGGTATGAGCTAAAGGTTGTTTATTGGACCCGTTAGAGCAGATTCAGAGAAGGGCCAAGATGATCAGAAAGCTGGAGCAGAGGCTGAGAGCATTGGGCTTGTTCAGCCTGAAGAAGAAAAGGCTCTGGGAAGAGCCTATAGCAGCTCTCAGTACCAGAAAGGGGCCTTCACGAACACTGAAAAGGGACTTTTTACAAGAGTAAGGAGTGATAGAACAAGTGGGAATGGCTTTAAATGGAAAAGGAGTAGATTAAGATTAGAATTTAGGAGGAAATTCTTTACTATGAGGCACTGGAAAGTTTGCCCAGAGAAATTGTGACTGTCCCATCACTGGAAGGGTTTGTGGACAGGGCTCTGAGCAACCTGATGAAATGCGTGGCATCCCTTCTCATGGTGGGAGGTTAGAATTAGATGTTTAAGGTCCTTTCCAACCCAAGTCTTTCTGGGATTCTATGGTTCTTGCTTCTAGTTTTCCCCAGACATCTCTTGCCTGCTTTTCTTTTTCCTGCAACCCAGGGAGACCAGTACCAGGAGCCTGTTATCATCTGGGCTTACGTGTTCATTTTCCAGCCAAGCTACCAGCACTGATTTGGGACTGTAGGAGTATTTGTTTTCAATTTAGAGCATAAAGACTTGTCTAGAACACCAAAAATTGAAAGAGACACCAAAATTTCCTCTGTGTGTAAGGTTTTTTGGCAACAGAGAAACTCCATGAGGACTACTGTTTTTCTTTACACAGAGATAAATAATCAGATTGCTTTGGCAACAGCCAAGCTTTTATTCAGACATGAGCTTCACATATCTTTATGAATTTAGAAATCAGTTGAAATGCTGACCACTGGCATTTAATGACTTCCTGTTTTTGTCTAAAATGCTTTCTATAGATAAAACCTTAGTTTCTCCCTTTGAAGAGGGGCAGTGCACCATCTCTCTCCTGCAGTTACTAGGTCAGGAGCAAATTCCATTTTTTTTGTGTTGAGGGATTCAAATGGATACAGATAAATCGCAGCAGGATTAAGCTTTTGCTTTTATTTTTAGAATACATTTTGCACATTCCTCTGTGCAAGTTGTTCTTTAAAACCATTACAAGTATGTTCTAAAAGAGGGCTATTCAAACACCTTTGGTTTGCAGATGTCAATTGAGAAACCCTCCTGGTCTCCTCCATTTGCATTAGCACTAGAGTTCTCCTTCAGAGATGTCACCTGTGGAATACTTGAGGGCAGCTGAATCAGCTGGCCAAAAACCAGTACACCCATTTGCAAGACTGCAAGCATCAGGTGGGGAATTACATCAGGTGTTAACCTGGGCTAGAGTTTGGCAAGTACCCATGAAATAAGCAGATCACTTCTGGTGGCTTGCTACTGCCCAGTTTCATTTTCTCTTCAGTTAGTTTTATTTTGTTATTGGTGCTCCCCAGTCTTTTCTGTCTTTTTGCTGTTTCACACTGTCAAGGCTTCAGATGCTACAGAGATACCACAGTGCTTGGAGACCGTGCGGTATTGGAAACATCCACATCTGGTGCCAGGCTCTGTGAAAGGACCACCTGGTAGTGTCCAGCTGGGAAGCCATGCAGCAGATAGGATGTCCAGAAGGAAAGCCAGGAGTCGGAGTGTCAGCATACCCTGCCTCCAGCACATGTCAGCGAGCACTCGGGGCAGTAAGCACAAGGTGCTGCAGAGAGTGGGCTCACAAGGATTCCCACAGCTGCCACTTGGGAGTCTGGCTGTGGGGAAACCTGCTCTTCACCACCTCTGGTCTGGATTTTCAAAGTGAAGCAGGGAGAGAAGATGAAAGATGTTGGCTCACTCTGAGATAAGGGAAGGTATGATCACTGTAGATGCAGCCCTACTGACCACATGGTGGCCATGCAGCTAGCTATGCCAGTGGGATTATTGGCTAATGGTTGTTGTCAGCTCCCTGTGTAACACCATAATAGGTCAGATGTTTCTTCAGTTAACCCTTTGTGTAGCAGGTATAAGTGCCAAAGTGTGTCTGGCTTAAAAGAAAGACTTTGACCTAGAGATTTCACCAAGATATTTATGTGTTTTTCAATACAATGGGGGGCAATGTGATGATGTGAGTGCTGGAAGAGAGCAGGTAGAGCAGAGGCCAGCCTGTAGCAAAGGAGTCTAGGTGCCAGCAGAAGTATCATTGGTAGTCAAGATGGTGTGTCCCCCTAGAAAGAGTTTTTTTCTCTATTTTTTCTGAAATGAAAGAAGGTGAGGAGGACTGGATGGATGAAAAGACACATATGAAATACTACATATTAAAGCCCAGAAAGAGGTGATGGTAATATACACAAGGTTTAACTCTTTGGGGTCGAGGCTTGCTGGTCCTCCCAGCTCAGCCAGAGCACAGGCAGAGCCCCAAGGCTGCTTTCATATTAAGTCATTAACATGTTTTAAACCAGACAAATCTGTGAAGATGGAAGCAGATGGGTTTGTCAGAGAAGGGATGGTTTGTTGACAAAAATAGCCATGCCTTAAACACCAGAAAATTCTGTGCACCTTCAAAGGTGAGACATGATTTCTCTATTCCTACACAATCTTGCCATTATTTTGTACAAAGTCTGGCCAAACTTGCTAGCTGAAATTCCCAAAACAAGATTCAGCAAGGGTTGGATTGTGCATGTGCATGTAGCTGTGGAAAAGTAGGGAATCAGGGATCTGATGCAATACTAGCATAACCAGTTTATTCTAAAATCTCTTTACAAACCATGGGTACAGTAGACTGGAAAATCTCCCAAACCTGACAGTTACAGAATTCATGCAGAGTTAAGATATTTGATAAAGCTGAGGATAGGATTTTATCTATAACTTGCACATTTAGAGCTGCTCAGCTCCCAGGAGGCTAGAACACAGATCCCTAGGGATGGGGCATATATAGTGTCATGAAAGACAAGATAGTGGTTTGTATCACCCAGCTCCTTTCATATGGTCTCTAGTTGTGTATTTTCTCTTATGTGCTCACATCCTCTTGCTTTAAATCATCTTAGAAAAGTATATGTAAGATAGTGTTGCATGAATATTAATGTATATTTTTTTTATGTTTGCATTGTTTCTCATTTCCTGTTTTACACTGTTTTACATCTTTCTTTCTGGAGATATTTCCTCTTTCTTTCACACACAGCCTCACAAAATTAACATTTGGCTTGAAACACAAAGGCACCCATAGTGTTAAAGTCTCCCAGAGGCACATCAGAGAAGGTAGCATTTTACAATCAATCAAAAACTGCAGGAGTGTGCTATGAATTTCTCACTCTTTCATAATTCATACAGCTTTCTTAAATAAAGACACCTTCAATAAATCAAGCTGTTCTGATAGCACCTTTTTCAGTATGGCCATCCTTACCTCTACTCTGTAGGCAGCTCTCTCCCACCTGGAGTATTTTTCAAGGACTTTCCTTCACTGTCATCCTTCTCAAGTCTTTTGGAGTCTGCGGATCAAGAGGCAGCCTTTCATTTATCAAGTTCTTTGGAATTTTTCAAGTTTAGCACACAATTAAATCTATTAATCTGATCAAAATGTGGTAGTCACATTTTATCTCTTCACATGAAAATTCCATGGGTCAAAGCAGTCATTATCTCTATGTTAATTATTTCCAGCAAAAAATACAAAAAACAACAACAGTGTTTTCATCTACCAAGAAGTATTAGCATATATTGTAATAGTGTTGTGTCAAAATTGGGAAAAATTAGGTCAGACTAGAATTAGAAGAATCTCTCCTACACTCTATGTTTAGAGCATGATGAATGCTCTTCGTTATCTTTGGCATCTGTAATCATTCATTCATTTTAGATTTCATGCTGTCATGTTTGTGTCAGGGGAAAACAATACACAGCTGTAAACAGGCACTATTGCTTGCAGTACTTATCTCTGTTCAAGCCATGCACAAGACAATGCTCAGTGTGATGAGAAGGACTATTGATACAGTTTGCAGATGGCTAGGACATGAAGAAATGCAGTTCTGTTGCAGCTGATGAGCTGTCACCTCAGCTAGCATAGCAAGTGGCTTTCCCTGATGAGGGTGGGATTAAATCAGAATGTTGAAAATGCCAGGCACTTCTGCAGCCCTTTTTGGCTATGGTTTTGTTAATTAAAACAAATCATTCTCCCAGAGCATTGCATTTAGCCTGCACCAAGTGCAGAAGGACTCTTCTCCCTGTTGGTAGCTGTGATAACAATCGTAACAGTGACGTTCAATGCCCTTTCCTCTCTCAGCCAGTGTTGTCCCAGAGGAAGAGGGGGTGCAGCTGCCTGCCACAAGTACCACTCTGAGGGCAGGAGGGGATTTGGAGAGGACAGCAGATGGACAAAAGTAGAAGGGCAACAGCAGCAATTATAAATGTTCCTGCAGTTCAGCTGGAATGGATCTTTTCTGCTTTTCTGTCTTTGATATGCTGGTTCCTTATCCTATTCCTGTAATCCTTAAAAAACTGCAAATACAGGAGAGATTTTTTTTTCTTCTCTCACTCCCTAAAAGAGGCCCTTTCAATATTTTTCCTCTCTGCATAGACTGAGGAATTTGCAGGGTGAGTGTGAACCCATGCCAGATATCAGGGTTAACACACAAGATGAATAGAAGAGAGCACATGAAAAGGACACAGTGTGGTTAAGGCAGAGAAGAAGGGTGTTTCAGAATAGGTGTGCATTGACAAGAGCTACATCCCTCTGGAGCCTCTGAAGGACAGCAGTGTATGACTTGGCAGAAGCAGAAGTGCTTCTTTTATTTTGCTCTTTTGCGTTAGAGGAAAACAAATGATCACAGAATAAACACAGACACAGGCTCTCCAAGGCAAAAGACAGAAAAAAAAAGAAAAAAGAGTGCTGCTTAGGAAACACTTTGCCTGCTAACACAAGAAGTTTCATGAGTAGCCATCCAGTCTGGTATCCTAGTAATGAGTGACTAGCTCATCAGTGTTTATTCTTGTGTAGTTTATTTCTTTTCTGCTGCTGGTTTTTGGAGTTGTTTTCTCTTTTGTTCTTGCACTCACTGATTTTTGTGTGATTTATCATGGCTGGTTTCATATGCCTACTGCCTACAATAGTTTTTAGTCTCTTGCAATCAAACCTTGCTGTGAGGCCTTGTCTCATTTACCCAAGGGTTTCCAACATCCAGCTACATGGAAACATAATCTGCACTGATGCACCAGACAAGGGCTCAAGACAGATGAGATGTAGTCATATCACGGACATTGGAAAGCCTCCAGTGGACTTCTACCACAGCTCTGCAAGACAGACAATGCACAAGGAGTCAATGTTTCATTTCTTATTGTGACGAGAGATATCACACCTCAGCAGAAAATTACATTAGGTCATAAGTGCTTTTTTGTAACTCATACCTGCTGTAAAACATGCTTCTTAGTCCATAGGGACCCTTCAATCTTTTAAGATGTGCTATTTTTCTGGTTCCCTCAAGCTTTCCTCTCTATTGGCTAGCCATTCACCCCTGATGGGCATTCAGCCTGATTCGCATTCCTTCTTCACCCAGCCCTCTGTGGCCTGACCCACAGGACAGACCTTGGCCATGCTCCATGGGAATGTTCCTTCTACTACAACTGAAGAGCTCATTTAGCTTCTTGCAGCCCCATCGCCTTTGAAGGACTGCCAGGGCTGGAGGTAATATCCCAAGGTGCTCTCTGTCCAGGGAACACTGCTCTTCAGCCACCCAAAGACATAAAGTCTGCACTTTTTTTCAAGTGCATTGGGCTCTCCTAGTGCCAAAGACATAAATTTGGTAAGACTCTGGCATATCCACAAAGGTTCAAGTCACTGAATGCAACAGATCTGCTTTGTATGTCATTGTAAGCCTGGTTTAGGTTTGACCAAGGTTTGTAAAATGTTAACATGCACCTGGAAATTACTAATACTGTACTTTAGACTGCTCTCAGTTCTGATTCTGAGCAGAAAAACATCAATATTTTGGTGTATGCTTAAGGCTTTCCAGTATATGGCAGCAGGAAGCTTTTGGATGTCTCTGTTTTATTAAATGTGGTATTTTTAGGTCTTCATTCTTGGTGAAATCAATTCACAACAGATTTCTGGGAGGGGAAGAATTTAATTTCACTTCCAGCTTACTTCAACAAATATTCTAAGTAAGAGGGGAAAAAAATCAATCCTTGTTTTCCTTGCAGAAAAATAATTCCATGATTAACAGATGAAGTTTCCTAAATCTGAAGTATTAAGAGCCTGACATTTATGTTTTCCTCTGTACCTAATTCAAACACATCCTTACCTGAGTGATGTTTCTCAGTATTTTCCAGTGTACCAACAGTTAAATAAAGTGAGCAAAGCTGAGGCATTTTTGTGTCATCATTTACAAGCACTTAATAAGCTGCCAGAGCCATTAGCATGGGGGGATGTTTTGCTAGGAGCAGAAGGGTGACAACTTGCACAATGGTGACTTCCTTCCAGAGCTGGGTGGGAAGGCAACTTTTGTTTTTATCATTTTTCAGTGTAGCCTGAGCTGCACAGAGCGATTAGCTGGTTGCTCAACCACAGTCCACTTTTTCTTGAGTGCAGCCAATCGAGCCTCAGCACTCAGGTTATCAGACCTGTCTGAGATACTGAGGAGCCCAGAGAGGCTCAGGAACTCCATCTGGGACAAGTGTTCAGTGCAGTGCAGTGCATGTGGATTTTTCTGGATGACTTTGGGACTTTCTCAGGAGCATATTCCTATCTGCCTCACCATAGAGCTTTTTGTTGCTGTTTCTAACATATCAAAAATTATGCCAACAGAACGTTCTGTTATTCCTTAGCAACAGATTAAAAAAAAAAGGAAAATTGGAAGCCTTCAATTGCAACTTTGAACAATGCTATGAGAGCTTTCCTGCTAGCTCCATTGTTTCCACATTGGACTTTTCTGCTACAGGCCTGGTGAGGATGCTGTCATTGTCTTTTGTCCTTCACTGTAGTTCCCATGACTCGCAGTGTTCCCGTCTCTGATGTTGTTCTCCCAAGGCAGCCTATAGTGAAGAAATTCATGCTTAAGCTAGAACAAAGTGCACTGCTGCCTTACTAGCTAGGAGGCTGAACACAACATGCACAATTTCAACAGTGAGTTGTTGAATTTTGAATTAATGACTTTGTTTCTGCAAAAAGCAGCTCAGTAGACCTTTTCTGTGCAGGGGGCAGATTCTATCAGCATGGACAATGCTGCAAGTAAAGAAATGCAGTTTTCTACTCTTATGGCAACAGGTGCAAGGAAGGGACAAAAGCCTCTAGTCCTTTGCATGGGTTTCAAGTACTCTTTTCCAGGACTTCCAGAATCCAAAAGAGCTGCAAAAAGACAAAAGCTATGAAGCGGGTTCATGTGTTTGATGCCACCTCAGCTTGGGAGAGTTTCATCCCCATGCTGTCAAATTGCTGCCAGGGACCCTAACAAAGTCATTTGGTGAAAGAGCTCGATGATTTGACCTGGCAGCTGGCAATTCATCCCCCAGCTTCTTTCCATTGATGAGCTTTGTTGGTCAGCAAAGCGATAGGCATTGAATGGCACCATTAGTTGCAAGGAAACTCAGTTTAGGGATGCTTTTTGGTGTGTAAAAAGCCTATGTGTGTGGTTTCCTGGTTGGTAATCAGTGTCTGTCCCCTGGCATATATTGCAGGCTTGCAGACCCTTTGGAAAATCTTCTTCTATTTGATCTACCTGGGTTTGCTGTCCAAACTGCACAGTTTACAGTTGTCACTGCCCAAGCTGGAAATTGCTGGCACCTTCTTGGCAGGCATGGCAAAGTCTGCCTGGTGTGGGAATTGACTTAGGTGCTAGTACTGCAAGAGGCCATCACTGTAATAAAAACGGGAGCAGTATATAAACAAATAAATACCACAGTGACAGGAGAACCAGTTTGAAAACAGCGCTCTCAGCGTAGTGCTGGGAAGTCCTTATTGCTGCTGCCTGTGCTAATCCTGCTCCATGTTGATAAGACTTTGGTTTCCACCTCAGTAAAGCAGTCTGGAAAATCTCAGGAGCCCTGTCTTTGTTCTGACATGACTGGTGTGTAAGGGCTTCCCCAGCAGAGCTTATATTTAAAGCCTCTCTAACCTCCTGTAACTCCTGCAAGGAGTTACGATCTTCCTTTAATTCTGTACTCCCAATAAAGTACAAAGCATTTGACTTAATTTCTGCATTGAGCTCTGAATTTTGTTCTGGGCTTTGTTCTCCTCAGAGCTTTGGAAAAGAGAGGAAGGAGGGGGGAAGCATTTTAATCTGTGTAAGACTCTGTGGCTTTGACGCTATTGAAGCCTGATGAGCCTCTGAATTTTGATTGAATAGACCGCTAAGAAAAGTAGATCCATTGAAGGACGGCATTTCAGCGCAAGAAAGATGTGTGTTTAGGACTTTCCATTACATAATGGGGCTGAAATGGGTTAACAAGACCCAGGCTTTCTTTTCCTTGAGAATTGCTGTCTGCACCACTCTTTTTCTTTCTCTTTTTCAGCACTCACAGAGATGTTTCCTTTGTTGTTATTAGTTTGAGAAGTAAATTGCAGTATTGTTTCTTCTGATCAAGAGATTGATTAGTCAGAGGTCTCTAGCTGAAGGGAAAAAATGTTCCTCATTATCAACTTTAAATGTAAATGTATTTGCCAAGCAGAGTTTCAGATGGTGGGGGGCTGGGGCTGGGGCTTGGGGGTGTATCTTGCTCTTTTGATGTGCTGCCCATAACCATTTACAGATCTTAGAAAGGCATCCCTCTCATTGGGTCAGTGAAAAGAGAGTGTGGGAACAATGGTCCTGAAAGAGAAAATTAGCCATTGCGGCTTCTATCTGGATGGTTCTTGTGGAATTTTGACAAGTAATGGTGTATTAGTATATTTGTAGACTTTGTGTTTTGTCCATTCTTTCTCTTTCTAGGTGCTTTCATAATCTGCTGGACCCCAGGATTAGTCTTGCTGCTCCTTGACGTTTGCTGTCCCCAGTGCAATGTCCTGGCCTATGAAAAATTCTTCCTGCTCCTGGCAGAGTTCAACTCTGCCATGAACCCCATCATCTACTCGTACCGGGACAAGGAGATGAGCGCGACGTTCAAGCAGATCCTGTGCTGCCAGCGCAGTGAGAGCACCAACGGCCCCACCGAAGGCTCGGACCGCTCGGCCTCCTCCCTGAACCACACCATCCTGGCTGGTGTCCACAGCAACGACCACTCCGTGGTGTGACACTAGGGCCAGCCCCTGGCCCACACAGAGCAGCAGGCGTGGCCCCGGGGAAGGTAACCCACTCACATTTTCTCAAACACTAATGGACTACAAGTGCATCTTTTCCAGGGGGCCTGGCATACCGGCACAGACTGCCCTGTCCACAGGATTGGCCATGCTGCTAAGCCTTTGATTTCTGCTTTGAAAAAGTAGAAAGTAGTTGCTTTGCAGAAGAGGCCATCAGTCACCCACAGAAAGCCTTGCTGAGACTTTGTTGGACTTTGCTGCATCTTGGTGCCAGTCTGAATCAACTCTGATTAATTAACCTTATACCTACTTCACTGCATTTACATGTAGCCACTTAGTATTTTTAAAAAGGGAGTAAAGGGGATAAAAATATGCCTATCATTTAATAGACATGTAATATGTATCACCATCAGCATGCTTGTGATGAACATTTTCTGTGCAGGGAGTAAAACTGTGCTCTAGTCTTTGTATCCTTAGCCACATTGTCATAACTACAGTAAAAAGAAAAGTATTTTTTTCTAACACAGACAACAGGAAGATGAGGGAAACTGACTCTTCTTACCTTCATTACTGGTGTTAGAGAATGCATGTTCTGTGTGTATGCAGATTGTTTTAATTATGAAAAAAAAATCTCTTTGTAAAGTCTGCCGGAAAGTAGAAAAACATAGACTGTATTCCAGTGTTTGTTTAGATTATGAAATAAACAGTACTTTAGTCACAATGTATATAAGGTTCTTCTTTGAAGTACAGCATGAAATTTGTAACATGTGAGGGGTACCAAGTTTTTTATGAATAAGTTCTTAAAGTAGGACACATCCCTAAGGCTCTTAAAGGGCTACAGTCAGGTTGGTAGATTACAAGAATTGTATTTATGGCATATTCTTGGAATGCTTTTCTTGTTCATGGCAAAAAACATATGCATTTTTAATGGCAAAAAAGAAAAGGTATGTTTTTATGGAACCTTTCTTATAACTGAAAACAAAACACCTTCTGCATTTTTGCACTGAGAAGTATTTGTAGGGTACCATTCAAATGATGCCTTCTTCATTTCAAAAGCAGCGGGCTACTAAGAACCAAGGCACAATTTTATTTTGTGAAGTCAACACTTTATAAGATAGTCATCCAATGCAAATGACTGGACCATATTACAGATAATAGCCACACATGTACACTGTTATAAATACCTAAGCTAACAGGTGAGTTTTTTCCATATGAGACTGTTTTGAAGAGAAATGTCACTCATGTGAATATCAGTTACCAAGAATCACTGATATTAAACAAAACTCATCAAGAGGGATACATGTGAGCAAAGGTGGGATCTTCCTGATAAAAAACTTGGGACCTCTTTCCAGGAAACTGTATGTTATCCTAACAATGTAAAATATATCAACAGTAAATTCCTGGTGCTGTTCTCGTCATTGTAATTTGTCTCTATAACAAAAAGAAAAAAAAAAAAGGGGAAAAAGAAAAACAAGGGAAAAAAGACCACACTCACAAAAAATAACCCTGCAAAACAAAACAAAAAAACCCAGAGATATATATCCTTCATTGTACTCTACTGGAATGTAACTTAAGGGATGATTTTCTCCCATTTGGGCAGGGAAAAAATGGAGGGTGGAGGGTCAGCTCAGCAAAATCCAGTGTTTTCAGCATCTCTTGCTTTGAGGAGATGCTTGGATTTTATGCTTCCAAGCAAAAAAAATTGCTTGGAATAGGCAGTTCCTTGCTTAGAGAGAGAAGAGAAACAAGTGAACAAATCCTGCCTCCATGGAATGAAGTGAGAGTTATGACACTGCTTTCAGTAAAACTGAAATCCACCTGAACAGTCAAACTAGTTTTGTGTGGACACTGTGGAAGGTGGAGTAGGCAGAGAGAATAAACATTACATTGTCTGCCAGTTGACCAAGGGTTTGAGTATATCCACTGGCTTTGAACAAAACCAGTCTTTTTTCTGACTGTATTTGAGAGCAAGTGAATGTACAGATGGATTTGGTTTTATTTGCAGAACTGTACTGAGAAACAGAAAAGCAGGCTGCACGAACTTTTTCATTTAAAAGCATCTGCTTGCTAATCCACTCATATTTTTTCCTTAGTGCCTGCTTGATACTTGAACTAGTGCAGGTAAGCAGAAGAAAGGAAAGGGTAAGACTGCCTCCAAAGACAGATATCTGAGTGAAAAAATATTTCTTTTTCTCAAGAGTGCTTGGAGTTCCTTTCTTCCTTGGATTCAGCAAGAGCACTTTTTCCTGTCCCTAACATCCCCACGAAAGTAGAAGATCATAGATACTTTAGGCTCAGGTTTGGGGGTTTTTGAACTGGGGGGTTGTCCTTTCCAAGTGTTCTTTTCACTGCTATTTGCATGCTTTTATTGAATCTCATCTGGATAGGGTGGGAGGATGATGTTACAAAATAGCAGCAAATCATTCACCCTAGTTTACCTGCTGGAAGTCTGGTGGGTTTTGAGAAGCCATGGGTGAATAACTTGAAAACAGGAGTGGTGTGGTTGTTTGAACATGGGTGGGTCCAAAGGCCTGTAGTGAAGACAGATGCCCAGGGAAGTTTTCTGTCGTCACAGTGATTGTGACAGAGGGCAGCTGCTGTCCAGGTACATAGTTCAACCCAAGGAGTCACTCAACAATTCAGGAAGGTGAACCTTTTGAACTCTTAGCAGCAGTTAAATTCCGTTGTCAGGTATATTAATCCAGGAGCATGTCTGACAGCAGGTGGCTTTTCTTCTAAAAGGTGAAGTGCAATTTTTCAGATCAAATGCAGCAGGAGGAATATTGCTTGTACAAATCTGCTAGAGGAACTCACCAAGCATATGGCTGCTGTATAACAATTTGATTAGTGCTTTGTGTTGTTGACATGTTGTTCCTATATCCTTAAGAAATCTGATCTGTGAATTGAGTAGTTCTTTGCAAGCTAATGAAATTAAAGCTCCAGTGAGCAAAGAGAATAAAAACCAGAGCTTGGAATAGAAGGACCCATTTGCTGTGTTCCTTAGAATGGTTCCCAGCCATTTGTTGTCATCTCAGAATTTTTTTAAGTTTTGCTCTTCTATTCCGATTTTCCAGCCACATTGTGCAGTTGTAGAGCTCATTTCTGCTATGTGAAAACATGTTGCAAAGTACTTAGGGAAAAAGATTGCCCCACTTATTTTTACTTATCTCAAATTCTTCAAAAGGTTTTAGAAGACTTCTTAAAATACCAACGATCCTCCCACAGTCATTAAAATTCTTTTGTTGCTGATTGCTTCTGGTCCAAGTAAATCCTCTTGAAGTTCAAATGTAATGGTGTTCATGTCAGCAGTTGTAGTGGTGGGAAGTTGTGTATTAAAAGGAATATGCAGATCAAGGAAAATGTGTTTTTCTACTTCATGTATTTTCAGTCGCCATATAAATCTGAAAACTAATTAAAAAGATGGCCTTTGAATTTTGATTCCTTCTTGCTGTGATATATACAGAAGCTAGGTAACCCATTGGTCAGAAAAAGCACAACTTTTTTATAAAAGATTGACAATATATTCTACGTATGTTTGACACATTTATTTTCTTGTCAGCACCTTTTTTTGTTCTGAGTTTTCTGGGATCCCTTGGCAGCTTCAGGCTGGCTTCTGACTGATTCTAAAAGCTGGGCAGATAGAAGAGAGGAGAGACCGAAAAAAGGCTTTTGTACTGATTCCTAAAATTGGAATCTGTCCATAGTGCACCAGTAACGGAGTTTTTTAAAATTGTTGCCACATTTTTTTTTTTAACTCCGCCTTTGCCAAATAGTCACAGCTGTAGCAGCATTTAAACAACCAGGCAGCAAAGGCTTGGAGTAGGCCACTTGGTGAAAAGGAAAGGGCAGGCCTGCTATCTTCATGGGGCAAACTAAGCCTGGGTGACTTGGATGTCAAAGAGTAAAGGACATGTCTTATGTCCAGTGTTTTAGTTTTCCTTCCTCTGCTATGTGACTTCTGAATATCAACATAAATTTGTCCCAGTACAGGATTGCACTGAAATTAAACTTTGCAGGTCACTGCATGGGCTATCTTTTGATCTGTACTGGTGTAGTGGGCAGCGGTTTGACCATGGCCAGCCTGGGTCCCAGGAGCTGTGTGTCAGGGGAAACTGAAGTGGGCTCTGCTTCTGAAGCAGGTTTTGTAGCTTTTTCTGACCTTTGTGTTGCTCCAGTAGCATACTACCAGATATCATACTTTACTGTAAAGCCATCTAGGGTTTCTGTCTGTGACAATGCTGCAGAGAGATCTGTCTGCAGTGGGTATCCTCAGACGAAAAAAATGCAGATTTTTCTGTGAAATAAATAAAAGTCCACCATGCAGATTGGTCTTATCAGGCGGGATTAGAAAGAACACCACCAATGGAGAGGCTTTGATGCAAACACCCCAGTCTGCCTTTCAGTCTGTGTGAATCGAGGTGATGCAAAGCAGAGTGGGCAAACGCATTTCTCTAGAGCATTGTCCCCACCCCGTGCAGAGGCATGACCCCATCCCTGGTGTCCCTGTCATTGTCTCTTCTGACTTCAAGACTGGATGTAGCTGGCAGAGGTCAGTCTTAGCAAACTGGCTAATTTTTTCCACTCACTGCAGAGGTAAATACAGGCTTTTCCTTTTTCTGGTCCTGTTAAGGGCTTTCTTGTTATTGCAAATGTACCTGTCATGTCCTTTCAAACCCATTCTTGCTGTGAGGCATCAGTCTGTGCTGTACTCTGTTGTCTGTAAGGAGGGGATTTGCAACTGCAATCTCATTTGTTCAGACAAATTGCTTGGCTTTTCCATGTGATTGGAAAGGCCACTTCCAATAGAGAGTTAGCTTTACTGGCATCCACACCTGTCCAGCCACAGCTCCTTAAGAAAACGTGCCCTTATCTTTCCTTCGATTTTCCTCTCTTAGAGGATTTTCTAAGAAGCTATTGACCCAGCTTCTCTTTTCTAAATCTATCAAGAAGACAAAAAAGACAATGTTTAAAGAAAACAAACAAAACAGCCAAACCAAAACAAAACAATTACAACAAAAACCTCACAAAACAAACTAAAAAAGCCACAAGAAAAACACAGAGCACATGGATATTAAACTATGCTGCTGTCTTCTGTGGTACATGGAAATCCAACACACTGATAGCTGCCAGCATTTTAACAGGAGCCTCCATGAAATGTTCCCTTTTGCCTGTGATAAAATTCTGATAACCAGAAGTATATGTGGGAGACTCAGGAATCCGTTAATTTTTCCTGTTTAAATAAAGCCATGTTTGTAATTCAAAAGTATTGAGAGAGCCAATGAGCTCTGGCAAACAATTTTGTTACTAAGTGCACTTACTGTAAATGTTTAGAGGTTGTATCTAGTACAATAAAGTATTTGGCATGTGTAATATGGAGCGTGAAAGAAATACCCTTTTTTGGAAGAGCTGATATTTTTGAATGTGGAGGGGAACTAATCAAAAGTTGTATCAAGGCACAGGCTTGTCTCTTCCAGGAGATAGTGTAGGACTAAAACACAGGGGCAGCAAAGGGACAGGTTATTTCCAGTAAATCACTTAATCCACTCTGTGATTCTTATATGCTCACCTTCCTTTCTTTGAAGTCCACATTTGCACCATTTAACCTCAGACCTCATCTTGTTACTATAGAGAAAACATTTCCTGTACAGAGAAAACAAACTTACTGCTTCTTTTCCCTTTTCCTATTCCTTCCTTCCTCCCTCTGCTTTCTTCCTTTTCCTTTTGCTCTTCACCTTCCGTTCCTTTTTTTTTTTGTGCATGGACATTTTTCTCCTACAATGTGTCCCCAGTTTGGATTTAACCACAGAATGTTAACTAAACCAAATCTGCTTGGCTTATGTATAGAAATGGATGTGTGCACACATAGATCTGCATAGTCGTAGGAAGAGGGCAGAAGTGACATAAAATTATTCTTTCAGTGCTGTTTGAGTATAGGTCTTTATGACTCTATTTTTCTGCTAAATCCTATTTCACATTTTGAAGAAAAGAGGACTTATGTAAAGGGTTCATTAGCCCCCTGCCTTTTGTTAGAGAAGCCAATCACTTACACACTGATGGGACCCAAGTGTCTGCTTCAGCAAAATGACAGAAAAAGAAGTTGGTGTTCCTAATCACTCTAAGCATTATTAAGTACAAAAGTAAAAAATGAGAAGTGTTCAAGTTTTTTCATGTCCCCAGATCCTGATGATTCATGACTAATGCCTTGGTGCTGGGCTTTCCATGGCATGGCGTGTGTAATGTAAAGCAGCTCCATAGAGCTTGATTATTGGACATAATGAGCAGAAAGCCAAAACATACAATTCCAAAATGAATCACGTCTCATGAAAAATGCACTGCAATACCTCTGGGATTTTCTGCTTGAGCCCTGGATCACCATTTGCTGGGAAAGCCAGACTGTTTATATGGCTATCTGTTAACATTAAATACACAACACGTGCAGTGTTGTAGCTCTCAGCCTCGGCGCGCGGTAGGAGATGCACAGAGCTGGAGCTCTGAGAGAAGAGGGCCAGCACATTTGAGATCACAGTGCCCAGAGCCCTCAGTGCACTTCCCTGCATCACGTGGGCCAACACTCCTTTCCTGCTTTGTGCCTTTTTGTACCCCTTCAGAATAGGTGTGTCTGCGTTGGCAGTACTGCCTCTCAAGAGCTGGACCCAGCAGGAGCAAATGCAAGTCAGCCTCTTTCATGTTAATCAAAGCCTTTCTCTCCTTAGCTGCTTAGACTTCACATGGTTACAGATCTGCTACTCGCTCCTCCAGTCTTTGCATGCCCAACATCTTGCTGAACATTTTTGTCCACCCCTCAGAGTCCTTCCAGTTCTTCATTTGTGTTGCCTTTCTCTGTGCCTCCTTCAAAAAGCCTAAACCATATTTGTGGCAAGATTCAAGGTGACAGCCAGGTGTTTTACACCACAGATGCAGTTCCTTTGTAATTGCCTGGAGGACAAGGTGGAAATGGAGTTAAAGTCAGTAGGCAGCCTGACACAAGTGGTATTCCCCAGCACCCAATTTTGGAGACAGTTTGGTTTAATATCTTTACCTATGATGCCTGAAGGGTGTCACCATCCCTGGAGATATTTAAAAGATGTGTTGATGTGGCATTTAGGGGCATGGATTGCTGCTGGGCCTGACAGTGATAGTCAATGGTCTTAAAAATCTTTTATAACCAAAACCATTCTATGTTTAATGGGAAATAAATAAATACAATATATAGAGAAAAAGGAAGTGAAAAATTGTGAGAAGGAAGAGACAATGCAGAAGATACTCCCCTACCTTCTCTGCAGAAGCCTTTCAAAGGCTTTCTGGCAAGTTCAGGAAAGAATTCTTGGTTGTTGCTTTTGTTCAAAAGGAACGAATAATGCCCCTTCCATGGCATTACTTTTTTTGTTTCTGATGAAAAACTTTGTTGGTTTAGGTGTATCTAATTTATTAAGAGATCAAAAGGCCAACTGAAACAAGTAGAAGCCTTCCCATTTACCACCCACACTGAGTACAAAATTAAACAGTTTTTATATGAAGGGTGTTTACCACTCAAAAGATTGAAGGATGCTTCAAGGATCACTGGTATAGGTTGGGGTTTCTCTATTTCTCTGTCTTTCCAGAGTTCATGATATCTGGATATTTTGCTGCTTATTCTGCCACAGATTTTTAAGTTTGTACATTCTTCTTGTCCTCAAGTGTCTCTTTGCAATCCTGCTTTTCAAAATATGTAAACACTCCTTAGTTCAAGGGAGTTACTCAAAAATGTGCCTGATTTGAGCTAGTCCAGCTGCTACTGCCTTCCAGACCCCTCTCCTGTCTGATCACAGTGAGGTCTGATTTTGAGCCACAAATATATGCTAACAAGTGACAATTATTTTGTTTAGAAATTCTTGTGTCAGGGAAAATGTCAGTATCATATATATGTCTCTACAGCTAATGCAATGTTCTTTGGGCAGGCTGGCTGCCCATGTGGTGTTTCTTAAAGAGACTCATCAGGAAAACAGACTTTCCTGAGCTGGACGGGGTTAAGGACTTGAAAAAGGTGACCTACCTTTCTTTCATTTTTGAAACATCATTCCTACATCTTTACATGAACATGCTTTGAGGTGAGCTGTTGTTTAGTCTTCAGATCATCTGTCCTTTTTCCTGCTGTTCAGACGTATGCACACTCCTATTTGTGCTCCTGAAAAAGCCTGCATATTTTCTATAAAGTGGAAAACCTGATTTTCAGTCCACATGCTTAAAAGCACAAGGCATTCACACCTGGTCTACCAGAGAGAGAGTGCACAGGAGAATGGGAACTGTGAGACCTTGACTGTCAGTCCTCTTTACTTGACAGCTGATCACATGCACAGTCTGTGTTTTGAGGTCTCCTTTGGTCTGAGAACACCAGATGTGTTTAATGACTTATTCTAAGGGCACACATAAAACACAAGGGTGACACAGGCAATTATTTTGTTTAGTCAAACTCCATGAAAACTTGCAGGACTGGAAGACTTTCAGGAAAAACTTAAAGGATATATTTTTTTATTTCTGTTTTTTACTTCTGTGCAGAAAACTGGGAAATAGTGGGCAGCATTACTTCTTTTTTTTTTTTTTTTTTTTAATTAATAGTCAAGAACATACCCTGAATCTAAGAGTTCCAAAATCCTGGGAAAGCACAAACAACAAGACTGAAGGGAGAAACTACTTTTTTCTTTTTCTTAATTGCAATCCATGGATGACAACTTCCTTTTCCAAACAAACCATGTCTAACCTAGCTGCTGTAGGAAGATTACTGTGCTTGAAAATTGCTGCCAGCTTCTGAACCTGACCCGCCCCCTGTGAGCTCAGGGAAGGGGAAGCAGTCAGGGAGATTTTGCTCACCCCCCTGCCATGGCTGCATGGTGTAGAGGGCAGCAGGGACCAAAGGAGCTGAGGAGGGAGGGGTCACTTGTTTCTCTGAGGTGTGAAGTCAGCCCAGGTGGGCAGCTGTGCCGGAGCAGCTCAGCCAGGTGAGGCAGCCACAAACCAGCCACAGGGCCATGTTGCAAGAGGGACATAGCAAAAAATGTTTGGAAGGAGTTATATGAAATGGAGACAAGCTGGACTACCCTCTTGTCTGCCTCTAGTGCTTTACAAAGAGGTGGAATCTCTGTGGAGATACAGCAGAACACCACTAAATTGGGATTGAAGTACTATATGGTTATAATGAACCTATAAAATGGATTGTAAGGATTCAAGACCCGGCCCAGAGAGCAAGGATATAAATTTTGTCTGGGATGAGGCTTGAGAAGGAGGAGGTATCAGAGTGCTCCGCAGTGAACTCAGGATGGGATCCTCTGCACTGTCCCTAAATCATGCTTTAAAAGCCAAAAAGAACAGGTCAAATAATGTTGCGGTTTGCGTCTGACCACCAGTGATCTCTGATCTGGCTGGGGATGGGCTGGCACCAACACCCTGAGGGATCTTCAGGGTGTGCAGGAAAACTCTCTGGTTCTGGGAGCTCGACAGTGGTGTGATCGCAAGCAACAAGAAAGGGACAGGTACAACTGAAGTGCCAAAACTGAAGATATTTCTTAAATAAATAAAAGGACACAAATGAGGGTGAAAAACAAAACATAAAAAGGGCATAAAAAGGCTGCTTCAGAAGACCCCAATGTGGAGCTGACACATACACAAACAAACATGCACACACACACACACACACACACACACACACACACATATATATCTAGTCTCTCAAAGAATGTTCTAGAAGCTTTCTGGCCAGTCATGGGCTGTTGATTTGCACGGCCACCCCCAACTGGTCCTAGAGTCCTTGGTGAGTCCTTTGCTCCTCACCATGAGCTGTCTGGATGTCATCAGTTGTGGCTTCTTATTTCTTGAGTCTCACTGTTGCTTGTCTGTGGTGTGGCTGTGTGGCCAATATCTGACCTGTCCCCTCCTGGGCAAGCTCCATAAAAATAACATATATGGCTTTGAAAATGTGAGAGACTTCTTCCAGGGGTGTGTTAAAAATGACAGCCTGCTGGCCCCTCTGCCTCTGCAGTGTGTACTGAACAGAGGAACAACTCTGGCTTGCATTGCCTGGCCCAAAGGCTGCACTGCAGCAGCAGAATCCATCCCACAGCAGGTACTGCCAGAAGGATGCATGTATCCTGCATGTAGAAGGATGGGGATTTTTGTCTAGCATTTCTTGTTTCTTGCAGCACAGTAACAGCCAAGGTAGACATTTTATTAATTAATTATTAATTATTTAATTATTACTGTTTAATTATTCATTAGTGAGCTCCAGACAGTGGTGAAAAAAAACATCTAAGTCATCTCTGCGAAAGTCAAGTTCTTGCTTTTTCTACTCATGCTCTAATGAACAGTGGTATAAAAGGAAGTCTTTATAGCATTGATTTTCCCTTAATGTCTGTGTTCTGTTCTTTTACTTGCAAGGCTAGCATTTTCAAAAAGCATTTGCATAGCTGAAGAAACATCAAGTTTTATTAGAGTAATTTGGCTCTTAAAAAATTCAAAAACAGTTTTCTTCACAATTGCCTTAAATGTGCACAAAGGCGGCTGCATTCATTTTACTGAGTTTGATAGAAGAGACAAAACTCAGTTTATGCCAAGGTATTCGTGTTAGTCTCCTATTGCTTGTGCCAGTCCAGGTTAATCTGGTTCAGGAGCTAAAAGAAACTGCACTAGTAAAAGGCACCTTGGTTCCAGTGTCTTGTATTTCTATCTAAAGGTATAAGCATTGCAGGAAAAACATCACATCCAGTCCAACATGTGCCAGTGAAATTTTTCTCGTGTAAGCCATGGACTCCTAAGTAGCTCAGACACTTTTGAAAATATTGCTCTTCATCCAAATAAAGTAAAAGAGCAGCCAATATTCAGAGTAAGTGGCTTTACTAGTAATGTTGCTTAAAGCAACCTCCCACATGCTTCACCTTCAGTGAGTAACTCCATAACTGAAACGCCTGGAGATGGTCCAAACAAAACAGTGTGTTTTCCATTAAGAGTGAAAAAAAAATTACACAGCGTATAAATTTACAATGAAGCCATGTTGTTTGCTATGAACTAGCAGTGACATACATGTGATTTTAGTAAGGAACCCCATAATTTCATTAGTTAACACTGTCTGCAAGTCAAGCATACAGTGAAAAACAAAGCAGATCCAGCCATTCATCAAAGAATTGTCCATCAATAAGCTCCCGAGCCTTTGCAATCCCACCACCGGTCTGGGTGGGCTTCTGCCTCCTCCCCCTCCTCCTTCTTCCCTAATCATTCCTGGCTGGATTTGCCCCCACAGTCAGCGGTGGAGCACCACACTGAGGAGGGCTGTGGTTCTAGTCCCAGTGCTTGCTCCTCTCCTGGAGCTCAGTGCCGAAGCACAAGGCTACCCCATGATATGATGCAGCAGTCCAGACACTGTGCCATCCCGTGCCTTCCCTTCTGGTCTGCCTCTGTCCAGAGACCCAGGACAAAGTCAACAAATGCAAGGAATAATCAAAAGAAGGAGGAAATACAGCCAGATGAACAAAATATTGTGCCAAGAATCTGAACACAGAAATTACGCCTGGCTCTGCCACATGTTATATACAACTAGGCAATTAGCCCTCAGTATTTAAGTTTTCCATTTCAGTAAGGGGTATTAGGTTTATGCCCTCTGCTCCCTTTCCACCATGAGTTCTACAGTATGGGAAATACCTCTTTGTAACGTGTTTTTGCAGAACCCAGAGCAATAAACGAATGTGTTCATGGGAAAACATTTCCAACAGCAGATGAGGCGATTTCTACATCAGGACTCAAGTCACTCTGTTAAACAGCTCTGTTACCCCGCTGACTCACTGTCACCTTGGGTGTGAGCTGGTTGGTAATCTTTTTACCTCATTCTTGGAAGAGAGTTTGGACAAGAAAGAGAGAATTACATAAGAATGCAGTTGGACACCAAGAAGTAGTAACGAAGGAAGAAAGCAAAATAAATGTTTAGGGATTATAAACTAAAAGGAAAATCATAGAAAAAAAATAAAATTAATGGATTAAATGTAAAGGTGAAAAACTCCTTGCAATTAAGCTTTGCTGAACCACAGACAGGAAACTAATGGGCTGCTAAGCTTTATTTTCTGCAGGCCTGGAAATGAGGAAGCCATCAAAGGACTTGCTGAAAAGTAGGATGCTGAAGTAGAGTCCATCAGGAAATGGCTGTGTTTCCTGAAAACCTGGAAGGGTTGAGTTAGTCAGCAGGTTTATCATTTAAACAAGCCCCTTACAGCTGCTGAGGAAGGTTATGGAAAATCAATGGGACCATGTAGGCCTGTGGAGTGGTGTTGAAGGGGAACCTGTGGTGCTTGGGAGGGGAGAAATAAAGGAATGGGCTTTGCCTGAAAAACAGGGAGCAGAGACATTCAGCTCCAAAATATGACTAAAGCACAGAGCAGCATCTGTTAGAGCAGACATAGTTAACAAGAGATCCATTATGGAGGATCTTGGCTGGAGCCTACAGCATCAAACTCACCAGCGGCTGAGATGGCTGCTGGATGGGACAACACAACATTCTATGAAAAAACATGACCTGAATTTTCCCTGGTTTTTTCCCCTCGGGTTATGGTCGTTTCAGGCATGGTGATTCCTCAGGAGCAACCAAGAATTTTCATTCACAAATCCTAAGATGAAATGGGATAAAAAGGGCTCTGGTGACCATATCAAACTGACCTTCTGTGTGCCAGCTGCAAGCTCACTGGGACTGATTTCCACCACACTCTTTGCGGGATGGAGGCCAAGCCATCCAGCTGCCAGCCCCAGTTTCCTGTTGTGTTTAGTTCAGTTGGACTTTTTTCTTTCCTCCCCTTTGTGATGGCTGGAAACATATTCCTTGCTTCCCACATCAGAACCAAGGCCATGGCCAAAGCTATGTTTTGCTGAAAAAATCAACCTGACAGTCCCTTGCTGAATTTTGTTGTAACAATTAAATTCAGAAGGAAGGTAGTACATTTGCTCAAAATAAGCCTAAGGACAGAGTGTTTATGTCTCTCTGTAGAGACAGACCAAAAGGCAGAAAGGATTTTCCCCTAAAAGTGCAAACATAACTGAATGTGAATGAGGCATCCAAGACAGACTAGGCTGGTGCTATTGGAAGGGATTTCCTTCTAGCATAACTGAAAGTATGAAATTCTAATGGTGTCGTGCCACATGAAAGCCTTCTCATTTAAGTTGTTTTGCAAGATCATTGAGTTCAGAGGCCTGCTATCTCCTCCCAGGACACTAAAGGTGATGCAATGGAAGTCTTGCTTACTTCAGGAACTTTTGGGTGGGAATATCCCTGCCATGGAAGGAAGCAGGAGTTTCACCAATGGGTCCAGGGGATGAAGCTAGCACAGAGCTTCCCATATTGCCCAGCATCTAGCATCTGTATGGGATCTTCAGGATGCTCAGGATGTCAGTACCCACTCAGCCATTGGACATCTCCCTGGAAGCAGAAAAGAAGGCAGCACACCAGGGGTTTAACTGGAATGCACAAAACTAGCCATTCATGTCTACTTTATAAGCACATTTGTCTATTAGGTAAAACAAGTGCCCTTCAGGCAGGCCTGTGGCTCTTTTTAGAAAGAAAAATAGTATTCCTTTTTTATTAATTCTCCATCAAATTTGCTGCAATGTTCAGTGCACAGGTGGGAACTACTTCTGCAATAAGATCTTTAACTTGTTTGCACAGTTTTGCAAATAGCATACCCTGGAAAAATTAATTGTCACAGGTTTAAATTCCTACTAAAATAGATCTTTTAAGCTGTTTACAGAACCTCATAGGATGAAATACAGGAAGTGGTCTTACTATCTCCCAAACAGTCATGGTCTTGTCTCAGTTCTCTGGAAATGCCAGATGATCCTATTGAAATCAGAAGATCAAATCCAGGTGTATGTTTCTAAGACCAAGATCAAAACCTGGGCACTGCCTTCTACACTTTTTTAAGTAGGAGTTATACCTGTCTTTGACATAATCTCTGAAAACTCATGAAAATAAAAACAAAGGCCAAATTTGGTCCATACAAATATTCAGAACAAGAGCAAAATTTCCCTGTACCAAGAACTGGTATTAGGAGTCTGATCTGTCTCTGTGGCAGCAAGTGACCAGGCTGTGGAAGGTACAAGCATGGCTGTGGGTCATTCACTATAGTTGAGTGAGTGTTGGCCTGGATCCTGGAGCTCCTACTGCCCTAATCATTATCCTCATAATATTTTTGGGGTTTTTAAAAGGGAAGATGAAGTTTGTAATTTGAAATTATACCAATGCAATGCCTGAGATTTCCAAAGAAAACCTTTCCACATTATTTTAGATTAAATCAGTGCTAACCTTGTCACAACCAGCAAGAATCTTAAACCAACGGTGCAAATGAGTTTCAGAGAAACATTTCCGCCCTACCTCACAATCTCCTACAAAACTGCCACTACAAATCGTGGGCTGTTCATAGCAGACATATTTTGGAGAATTTTCAGTCAGGAGTGGTTGTCAAAAAACTGGAGCTCTGAAATCAGGTAGTGATCAACACCCATTGGGGATAATGCCTGTTCCCTGGTACATTATCCTCTCTGGGGAAGCAAGCATGCATTTGGAGACTCAGTGACACGGTGTCTCCCTTGGCAAGAGACAGAGGCACTGCCAATATTATCAAAGGTAGGTTTTAGAGTAAGTGGAACAACCTGCTTTTCCTGTAGTTGTTTTTATTTATTGTAGGCATTTAAAACCTTGTGTTCATAGAACCTGACCACAGAAATGTATTTACTTTTTAGTTTTTCAAAAGTATTTGTCTACCAACTGTTCTTCTAGAAATCTAAAAAATAGCTGAGAATAACACTATTTCCCATTTAGTTTGATATTCACTGTTGTTATCTGCTACATAGTCAGATAACAACCTACAATAAATTTTTCACTGGTGTACAGCGATTTTCTGTAAGGTATTTATTTTTCAGCAAATAAGTTGGCATCCAATAGTAAACTGAAAAGAAGGATGACCAGAAATACAGATGCAGTGTTTAGCGTGTAAGTTCCTTCTTCAGCTCAGTTTGACCATGTGGTGAACTGTTGCCAGAAGCCATTTCCTAAGTTTGTTCATCTGCTGAGGGGCAACTCGCTCCCTCGTGCGAAAATCCTCATGGTGTTGTGATGTTTATTATAAACAGAGGTCATGGGGTGGTGTGGAGAGAGGAAAGCTTAGGGAATATATAGGATACTGGCTGAAGGATACTTTTGGTGTATGCTTTATTGCCCAAAAGGATGATCTTAATCAGCTGAAGAAGGCTCACAGTTTCAGGCATAAAGATGGGCCATCTTTAGAAAATACCTAGAATATCTGGCCTCCAAGAATTATTTTTGGGAGTTAGAAGGCTGGTTCCAGTACCTCACCAGCCCTAGCAAATCCCAGAATGTGCCTCTCCTATCTCCAGCTGCAGCAGAAGGGCTGAGGGGCCAGAGCCGCTGTGTAATGACTTGCCTTCAGCAAACTCTGAAGCACAAGACAGCAAACTCTGACAGAGTAAACAGAATTAATGCAGTTGAATGAGGACAGGGTGCTGGAGGTCTTTCCAGAAATGATCCATCATACATTAGCACAGACATGTCGGGATTGCTGACTTCATTTCCTATTATTTTGTGAATGAGCACTTATAGTTGTTGTGGTAAGGAGAGAATTTAGCTGAATGATGACTCTAGGAAAGGGATGTCACGACAACGTTCACAGTATGGAGAGGTGTTAACAGCAGAAAGGGAGAAATTTTTGGAAAAAGGAAGTGTGGGACCCACAAAGAGGAAATGGAAACTGAAAGCACAGCCTTCCTAAATGGAGGGTTTTCTCTTTAATCCAGGCAGTGGTGTCACTACAAAGTAGTTTGAGAACTACTGCTTTGGATATTCCAATCCAGTGTACACAGTTTTCACCCAGGAGAATATCTCTTTCATGTAGTTGTTTAAAGCAACTCCCTCATGATTTCAGAGGTGTCTTTTTCCATAAGATTTAGCACTACCCTGTTTCTGAAATTGGTGCTACAATGCCACTACAGGTGAGAAAAACAGCAAAAACCAGTACAAAGAATTTGTTTGTTTAGAGTATCATTCATCAACTACTATGGGATGGAAATAGCTTTTAACTCACATGTTGACGCAACCCAAACACCAGGAAATGCTTGTGAACCCAACTGAAATCTGAGCTACCAGCAAACCTGAGAGGGAGAAAGGCAGGCTGGCATCTGTCCTGAGACACCTGAGAGGAAAAAAGAAATATTGAAGCAAGTAGAAAATGTCACCATCCTCCACCAAGAAGTCCTTGCATGCCAGAGGGCCTCAAAGCACTTTATAGAACGTCTATATTGATGCTAGCCCCCAAGATGACTGTGGGCCTTGGGAGAAACAGATCAAACTTTGTATGTTGGCACTGGAGGATCTCTTCATCCACAGCTGTCGTCTTTCTGTAGTGAAATAGGAATATGGAAACCCATTGACATTGCATACCTTAGCTCTGCATCCAGAACAGGCAGATTAATCATCTAGTCTTGTCTTCTAAATTATCTTAAAGTGAATCAAAACATGTGCTTCTGAAGAAACTGCACAAAGCACCACATTCACGTGAGATGTGCTGTAAAAAACTATCCCAGTACTTGGGGCTGGTCATATTGACAAGTCTCTTCCTGCAGCTGGAAAATACATATTTCAGCAATGTGATGGCCAAGGGATTAATGGAAATTCTTGTGGGATGGATTCTTGCAAGAAAGGGTGTTATTAAGTGACCTTTCTCCTATAAAAATCTAGAGGTGGTCTGGAAAAATCTTACTGCTTGTAATAACTCCAGGCTGCTAAAACTTAGTTTGACCACTGCAGAAGCAAACTGTCTTCCTTAAAAACAAAGGAGAATTCCTCATTTTCCACTAGCTGGGATGTTGATTGCTTTAGCTCTGCTGCCACATACCAGGACTCTTCCCTCTTCACCTCTCCATTTCTCCGTTTTTCTTTGACCATGCTCCTCATCTTCCAAGTGCTTCCTGACTCAGTGATGCTGAGGACAGTCAGTTCTACTCCCTGTTGATTACTTGTTTCAACCATAGCTTCTTCACATTACTTTCCATTAAAATTACTTCCATTTCTGGGTCATACCCTCTGCAAGAGCAGAACATGAAGATGAACTCAATCTTTCTATCTTTCAGAACATTCAGTTACGGTACACATCTCTCTGGTTTGAGCTCAACTCTCAGTCTCATGAAAAAACCTTTCATCTGTAGCTCTGGCTGTCCCAAGCACACCTCTTCAGGAGTATCCAATCTCAGCGTTTCTTTGTGTCCAAGTGCTGTAAGAAAAGCAAAAGCAGTTTACACAATCTAGGAAGAAACACAGCTCCAGAAGGTGGTCTTACAATGAAAGTTCTCAACAAATTAGCTGCACTTGTCTATCTGAAAATATGCTTATATTGCTACCTTACTCTCTCCTCTTTCTCTGCCTGGCCTCATGTTTCCCCCATCTGTTGCATGTTTTCATAAATATAGGACAAAACTATTCTATTTCCTGAATGCTTCTGCATCACCTAGCACCGTAAACTCCTAACTCTTTACAGAGAGCCCTTGGATACCACCAAGATTTTTGCAGCAAATTTAGACCCCTTAAATTAGGGTCAAAGGATATGTTTTGAGGATTTGTTCCAGCAGGAAGAAAGGTTTGGCATTTTACACATGCAATGATCATTGCAAAATTATACTGTTTTTTATCCCAAATGAGCCCGCCCTACAGAAAGAAGTATCTGGGAGGTTTTTTTCTGCCCATCCTTGCATGTTAAAGCAAGATAGAGTTTGTGCTGTCAGAGAAATGGCACGCAAAACTCATAAGCTGCATACTTGGTGGTGTGGAGTGTCACATGTGAGATTCTTCTCACTCTGTTGCTAAGCCCTTTAAAATGCTTTCGAACAAATAGACACTTACTCCTCCAAGGACTGATTCAATTGTAAAACTGTCTTTTGGATTGGTGAAGATATGAATCAGGCAAGATATTTTCTGGTGCTCTCTGGATTCCACAAGTTGAAATAATCTTGCTGGAGAAAACAAAATCAGTTCTTTGGGGAGTAGTTAACATGATTTTGGAAAGATACAGGATATATTTGCATTTCCTGGCCATTTTTCCCCTTTTTTCACAGTACTTTGTTCTCTTCTTTTGTATGTATTAGAATTTCTCCCTTTTGTATTGCATAAACATTCCTTTTCTGTATCTGTATTTTA
>NW_005054385.1:1277464-1358778 GCF_000277835.1 Geospiza fortis
AGACCTATTGATCTGTGACCACCAGTTGTACTGATTTTAGTGGGACTGAAGGAACAGTTAACTGTGACTCGGGCAAGGAGTCCCAGCTTGTCCCTGTTGCAGGTGTGGGGTCACTCCTGTAGTCACAGGGAGAAGATGAGTGGCTGCGTGTACACAGAGACTGTTCAAGTCATAGGGAAAGTCTGAGGATTACTTCATACAACTCATTCAAGACTATTCCCAGCCCAGTTCCTATCAGCAGTCTGGTTAATGAATCAAAATTCTTTGAGCTGGCAACTGTTTTCCATGAAACTGTCCTGGAATGAATTTTTGGCTAGTCACAGAGGCCTGTTAGTAAGAAATAAATTTTCTGAGCAAAGAACTGCTCTGGGAATTTTATCATGTTGCAGTGGTACAAACATATGCAAAGATGATAAATTATTCCCAAAGCAACTCTAAAGAAGAGAAAAAATAAAATTACCTCATACCAAATCTCTCCTCATAGTCACATGCCTTGAAATTAAAACTATAGGAAATCATTAGCAGGTTTGGTAATAACTCTCATTACTTTTAATAAAAAACCGCTACAGTACTGCAACCACAATTCCTATTAATCAGCACAGCCGCATCAAAGTCACTCTTCAGCTTCTGAAACCTAAAGTTTTATCCTGAAAAAGATTACAGGAAAGGCAAGTCATCCTAGTAGCTTGGATCTATTCTACAGGACTCTAAATATCCACCCACTAGACAGGAAGGGCATCAAGCACTGCAGAGCAACTTCAGTTCTAACTTGGATGGAAATTATATTGGAAAAGATTTATAATAGGTTAATGTAAGATTTCAAATGTTTCATGTTTAATGTATGTCATGAAGGATTTCCAGTAATTCTGAAATAAGTAGATGCTACAGGAAACTCACTGCCCTTTGGACTCCTTAAAAATTGATTACCAGTCACTAAGGCAATCTAATAAGCCTCTATTAATAAACTTTTTAAGCCATTTTTATAAGAGCCTTCATGAAAACTATGATCTATGTTTAATTTCTAATCCTTCTTCATCCACAAAAGTCCCCTGTTTTGCAGCAAATAATCACTGCCTCTACTTCACTGGAGGTCATGACATGATTCGCTGATTTCAAAGGAGATGCTCTGCAAGTAAAGTAAACTTACACTGATTAAAGAAGGCAGAATAGATATCACACCCCCTGTTATTCTAAAAGTGGATTTTTTTCCATAAAGAAGAAGAAAAATGTCTGCAGATTCATGGAGAGATAGCGAGTATGAAATGTTTTCAGACAGTTGCAATGTAGAAGTCAGAGCCAGGATGGGTGAGGCCCTGTGCCTGCCAGGCACATAGGAGCAGCAGATAATACACTCCTCCAGATGACAAAACCACCTGCCCTGGCCCTGGCAAATTGTATCTGTACTCTGACTAACTTGTTAAACTTACCCTGCCTTGTCCCTACTGTTCTGCAGTAAAGCAAAAACCGTCTGTTTGCTTTAACAGAAGGAAAGAGCATAAAAGAAGGCAACAAGGTGGTTTTAATAGCTTGGCTCATAAAGCTAGGAAAAACTCCATCACACAATTAGAAAGTCAGATCTTCTGCACTACAGTTCAGATTATTAGAAAACATTCTGCAGAAACCTAAATTAGTAAATTAGTTTCCACTTTTTCCTCTGTACAGCTGGGTGGAGTCTTTAAGGACTGAACATCTTGAATTAGCACATCAGAGTACTAAGGACACAGCTGGCAAGGGTGTGACTCACTTTGGAGAGGGAGAGGTTAATAGCAAGGGTTGGTCACAAAGGCTGAAACTTGCAAGAAGATATGTGCTTGGTGCTCATGCTTGGGGAGCATGAAAGGAAAGTTTTTTCCTCCAGCTTGCCTTGTGTTCAGCTGTAGGGTAAAGAGAGGAACGCCTGTTTTACTATCTTCTTTTCTCAGATAAAATTTCCCTTGAGAAAGGAATTCGGTTTTCTTCCCTTCCTGTTTCCTTCTCCTTTATTTACAGTCCTCTTATGAAAGCCCAGGAGCACTATGTGGGTGCATGGCTGTGGAAAGGTCCTGCACAGCATGGTTTTTCTCTAGTTTTGCATGCTTTTCCGCTTTTTTTTTCAGCTGCATCCCCTCTCTGCTCACAGACCCCTCCACTGTGTGTCACTCATGATCCATAGCTGGGCCATCTGTACATAGAGACCTTGAAAAATGAGCCCCTAACATGTTGGTTTCACATTGTCCCTGGCACTTCCCACAGCCCCAGCAGGTCACATACCACTCTATAATCTTCATGGGCTTTTAATGGATCAGTACCTGGAAGTCATGGGGATACATGAGACCATGTTGGATTTTGCTGTTTTGGTTGCATTTGGGTTTTTTGGTGTTTGTTAGGTAAATTTTTCTTAGTGTAGTATTTCAGAGCTTGGAGAACTCAGAAATAGTAGTGCCTTCTCCCTTCTCTCCTTTCACCATCAATGCTGCTCCATACACATCAGCAGGAAAATGAGGCAGATTAGTGTGATTTATGTCTTGAGAAAGCTGGTATTTTGCCAGCAATCCACTTTCTAAGTCTTTTGGGTGGAGATCCAGCTTGCACCATGATTAAATGCCATGTGCTAGCATGTTTCCTCTTGCTGTCAGAAACTGAACTACACCAGCTAAAGCAAAAGGAGGAAGCCTGAAGAAGAGTATAAAGATATTTTTTACAAAAAAAAGACCAAAAAGCAGGAAGCAGCAGGGTGCCCAGGATAAATGATCCAGCCCTTGCATGTGATCTGCTTGTAATAAAATAATAGAAATCCTGAGCCATTTGCCATGTTTACAGTGCCCAGTGGAACAGGACAGCCCTGCTATTTGCTCTTTCAGAGTCTTTTTGTTCCATGTATTTTCAATATGTTGCCTCTCTGTGCTTTTATCTCTGAATTCCACTTTTCTCCTCTTGTTTCATTTTTGCGTTGTGCAGGAGAAGCACAGTGCAAAGCAAAGGGAGTAGAGTGGCTGTGGCTCATTCCTATGCTGATTAGGTGCAATGCAGGCAGGTGGCAATAAAGCTGCTGGCTTTCATGAAGGAAGATGTACCTTTTTTTTTTCCTTTGAAAACATGTGGTGAGTACCTGTGTGAAGTTTGCCAGTTCTGAATTTTCTCAAGGTGTTTAATACATTAATTTGATTATTTTGCAACAGTCTTCAAAAACTGTCCCTGGTTGGCTTATGTTTTAAGTCAGACCATCTGAATAAAGATGTCTGTGGGCTTTGTCACTGTAAGATAGCAGGAATCCACTTGTTAGTTGGACCATTGAATTATTTTGGCCTTAGGCATGTGGTAAATAGGTATGATTCGTGCTTATAGAATTGAAACAGTTATTAAGAGGGATACAGTAATCAATATTTAGAGATAGTAAAACAGTTAAAAAGTTGAAATGCCAAAAAGAAAAGCGAGAGGAGGGGCTCTACACCCCTTTCCTGCAGATGTTCAGGATAGAAGGAAATAGCAAGAGATAATGGTTACCAAAATTAACAAAAGAAGGAGAAAATCTGGTTGGGTCCCAGGAAAATGCTAATTATAAGAGATTTATTGCTTTGATGCTAAAATATAGTAGAATGTTAGTTTTGGCTTACATTATATTGGCTTGGTGCGCATGTGTAACCCAAAGGTGAATTAACGGACAAGAGAGGAAGAGGAGAGGCCTTCATCAGGACGACCCCCAAAGACAGGTGCGACCACCAAAACGAGTGATGGAGCATGCGCCGTAAAGGTGGAGACGAGGGTGGAGATAGAAGTGTGATGAATCGAAAATGGGAGGAGATGATATTGACACCTGGCTTATAAGGGGTGAATCGTCCCTTGGCAAGCTCGTACGTGAGGTGGCCGGGGTCCAAGAGCCCTGCACTCCGTACCCCGCGGTTATCTTTTGCTTATGCGTTATTATTAGGACCAAATTATCCTTTATTTTAATCAAACTATATTGTTAATATTTTAAGTGTATTCAATTTTATATATTCTTTAAAACTATTCAATTAAAATTGTTACTATCTGTAATATTGTTAGTTTTTTTAATGGGATAATTGGGCAAACATAACAGGCAAGAGACAGAGAAGAAAAAAAAGAAGATATTAATTTGATACTTGCACACAGACTTTCAGCCATTCTCCATTTTCATGTCGTCCTGTTATTTTTCACTTCTCTTGGCTCTCCTGCCATGAAGTTAGCTGCTTGCACTTGACAAATATTGGATACTTTCTTTCTAATTGGCAACACGTTTGGGCCCAAAGCCCTTGAAGTCAGGCCTTCACCGGTCCCTTTTGCTGAAATAAGGACCCTTCTGACACTGCACCCACATTTTCAGCATCTCTAGATCTTCATTACATTCAGGATAAAAAATAGTCAGTTTCTTTTTTTTTTTTTTTATTGATGCAATAAAATAAACTGAAACAGTAGTTCTCTGTGAAATTCCTAGCTTGCATGAAGCCAAAAATGATGCATACCAGAGATCAAGCACACTCATTTCTGTACCATTCTGGAATGAACAAAGTTTCAGCCCTTCAGTGTTTTCTGCAGCAGCCCTAAGGATTTCTTTCATACTTTCTGCTTTTTAGTTTTGTTTCATTTTAACACAATCATTGCTATGTCAATCCAGCAATTCAAGTCACCTTTGAGCATGTGACCTTGTTACCTCTTTTAAAATTGTATATAATATTAAATTTTGACATTGACTTAATATCATTTCTGATTCACTTAATAATCTAATAAGAAAATAAATGCATGCATAAGTGTTTTTTCTGTTCTGTCACAAAGTAGTTATGTCACCTCTTTTTTTTGGATATTGGCAGCCTCTTTCTTCAGCATTTTATAATTTCATATGGATGGCTGTTTTGACATAATTCTTCATGTGTAATGAATTATTGTGTAACAGTATACTCAAACCATGAGATCAACTGAAGGAATATATGGAGACATTAAAAATCTAAACTCAAACATCCAAAAGACAATGCATTAGAAGTTATTTATCGTTTAAAATCATACCTTTAGGACACTTTTGCTTGTCTCTCTTCTTCTCTAGAATTTTTCCAGCATATTCCTATCAGCTACAGAAAAGTTCAGAGCACACGTCCAGACTCAGACTTAAAACCAGCATTTGCAGAATTTGTTATCTGAAATTGAATAAACTGGGGTGTTTGCATTTGAAACTAGATGGGGAGGTTACTTTGTGTTACTCTTTCACCTGCTTTTTGCCCTCCCCTAATTAATATCTGATCACTCAGGTCCCCCGTAGCCTGAAGAGAACTGAATGGCCAGTTTTCACAAGCTCCCTTAAAAGGCCCAATCTGTGGTTTTAAACTGTCTTCTTTGCACTTTCCTGCATCAATGGCACCTCTGTGGCAGCCTGCAGTGTCAGATAGAAGTCTCCCTGACACAACTCGTACCTTTGCAGACTTGTTTTTGGACAGCCTGTCTTTGCCCTCATATTGAGGGGATTTGCAATGGAGTAGCAGAGAGTTTTCCTAAGGTACTGGCTTGAGGCAGTCTCTACAGCTGGCAGAGAGGGCATTTACTACTTTTGGTTTTTTAAAGGTAATACCAGCAAAGTTTTGAAGTTTGTAGCTAGCAGCATTTCCAAAGTTTCCTCTCCTCCCTTTGGAGTCATGCCCATAACTTGCAGTAGTGTGTGGTCCAAAACACTGCGAGAGGTGAAGGGGTGTCTAGTACTTTTGTAGAATCATTTCTGACCTCTAGTCTCAGAGAATGCTTTCTTCAGGACCTTGACACTAAAGCACAAACAATACAGGAGTGGATAATCTGAAGGAAACTCTCGTTTGGAATGGAGGTTGCTGATTTATTGCTGTCCCTTGGGATTTACTTTGGCTCAGCTCAAGTTCAATCCTCCAAAGTCCTGAACATCTCCTGCCAGGGACTGGGCCTTGTTTTGTTTTCAACTGATCACAGTGATTTATGGAACTCCTGGAAAATTCCCCCCAACAATATCATTTAATTGTTTATTTGTAAGTCTCCTTTGGCTAGGGGGTTGAGGAACAGAGGGCATCCAGAGCTGCAAACACGAGCACCTCCACAACCAAAGCTGTGGAATAGCTTCCGTCTTCTATGGTGTGAAACACGGTATGTGCTCCCCTCTGGGATATGTACATTGCCCCATTGTTTGAGGAATGTAATGTCACAGAGGCTGTGACCCTTCTCTTGCATGACAGCCACCACTTGGCCACAGATGGGACCTGCCAAGCAAGGACTAGGAAGACTTTGTTCTTCTCACGGTGCTGACTGCAGGAGCTCCAGTGCTTTATGCCCTAGACAGGGACAGGCACCTTTTTTGCTCTGAATAATGCAGGAAGATCACGTCTTTAGGGAAGAGTTTCTCTCCCACCTGTAGCAGGACCTCAGCCAGAAATGTATGTGGCATTTTCACTGAATAAAAGGAGTTGAAAAGAACTTGACAAGGTACATGTGAATAAAAGAGTAGGCAGGGCACGTGTATCCTCCTGAGTTTGGCCTGCTGACAAAGTGTGAGACTTTAAAAATTACATACACACACCTGTAATGAAAACATTTCAGAAATCCAGCACAGGCCTTTGGAAATTATATTTATGAAAAAAATCCTACAATGTCTCTGCACTCTGTAGCATTAATTAGGAGAAAAGTACTGGCTGAAGACCAGTTTATTCTGGGGTTTTTTGTTGTTCTGTTATTTCTGGTTCAGTGCCCATTACTGTCACAGAATGAAGACATAAGGCTTGAGTGACAACAGGTTGTCCTCTAAGAACCTGTATCTCTACCCATTCTCACTTAAGTTCTTTAACAAAAAGTAACCTGTTACCAATACAGCACTAAATAGAATATATATTGCAACATCTGACACTTGCTGTTTCCTGTAAAATGTTATATTCCCCCTACAGCATGCATTCCTCCTCCTGACAATTGGGCAAGGAAGCATTTGCAAAGGGCAGGGATGTAGTAACACCAAAAGGTCCATGGATCTACAGCTTTGCTGAGGGAAGAAAAAGAAGATCTGGCAAAGGATACGCAAAAAGGATACAAAAAAGTTTCCTGGGAGTGCTCGGGAGCTAAGTGGGTGGAGATCCACATTTCAGCACCCATTTTCTATTAAAGAGAATAGCTTGACCCCTCGCATAGAGTGAGATTCCTATGGGATAATTGAGCAAATTCCTAGCTCTGCAAAAGCCTGCAGGGTAAGATTCACCAGTTTCCCAGGTACTGGGGTGCCACAGCAACCCCGGCAAAGGTCAGCTTCTACTATGAGGAAAGGTCTGTACTGCTCCAGCAAAGCACATGGTTGGAATTAAACATGCACTTATTTGTTTTGCCAAGAAGAAGAAAGGAGTAGAATTGAGGCCAGTGATAAGGAAAAGGTGATAATATAAAGGCATTAACTCATTGAGTTATGTACCTTCTGCAGCCTGTCAGAGAAGAATTTAGAGAAATTATTTTCTGTGTCTTGAAGAAAGTTGCTTCCAGATCCTTTCTTATTTTTGGAAAATAGCTGTTGCATTTAGTGTGGCTTTTCCTCAGACATCTTGTTTTATCCTTCACATATATGGCTTTATGTTTCTCTGCCACTGGAAAAATTCTGCAAATGAAGTAAACCCTGGATAGAGACCTGATCTTTACCCAGAAGAAAAATCCTACAATGCTTCTATCTCTATTTCAGAAGACTGAGTTCCACCAAAACTGGAGGTATTTTTTTCTTCTGCTCCTCAGCAAAGAAGAAGTAGCGCTCTCATGAGTCTTTTCATACTGTGGCATTGATTTTTGCAAAATATTTCAAGGTTTTTTTAATAATAACAATTTTCCATTATTTATTCCTCTTGTAAATTTATCTCTAAAATCTCTTCTCAAATTTGTCGTCTCAGTACCCCACCATTTGTATAGTATAAGGCAAATCAAGAGATGTGAAAAGAACATGCCAGAGTCTGTTTCATTATTCAGCATCTTCATGGAACCTCCTGCCCACACACAGAACAGTCATGAGTAGTCTCTATACCACAAGATCAGAGCTTGCAGAGTGTGCACACAGCTTTAAAACTGAATATTTCAGTGGAGATGCCAGACTGCCATGCTCTCAGGACTCGCATCCAGGGCGGAGGCTTTGATACCAGGGGAGACAGGCAACTGCATGCCATTATTTCAGCTGTGTTATGAATTGGCCCTGCAGATCTTCACCTCTGCGGCATCTGGTAGGATAACAGACCTGCCAGTGCCATGCTTTTTGAGAGTAGCCTCAGGAGCAGACAGCATGAGCAGTGTCAGGTACACTATTCATCTTTGGCAAAAATCTGAGATTTTGTACAGGCTGTCCATTCGTGTTGTGTGAAAGGCTCTGGAAACACCTGGCCTGTCTCTCATCTTGTTTCATCTCACTGGACATCAGAGTGTCTCATGTGATCACTGGTGAAACAAATGTGTGTGTTGTTCTCTCACAACAGGTTCAAGATAAAAAGTGTAGTAAGGTTTGAAAAATTCCCCGGAGTGGATAAGGCAGAAAAAATTAAACAGGACTCATGATTTTCAGCCTCTACTGGCATGGTCCTTTTGTTCCCAGTACACCTTAAAAAAGATGTCCAACACCTTGAATTTCTGTGCCTTGCAAGAGCCATGGAAAAATTAACAAAATTGCATCTTTTTCCACCTTTTCATGTATCCACAAAGAGAGTTGAGAGCCAAACCAACCAGCAAAAAGTGTGGAATTTCAGAATCTTTCCACAAAGATCCAATGATGTGCAGAAGTACTTACCGAAAAACTCCTTGAACATGAGCCATGGCTTAAGACACATAATTACTTTATTGAGAACCTAGTGGATAAAATATGCTAAGAGGCTGCTGCTCTCATGCCATTGCTTCTTGACTCCCATTCCCAGACTCCAGTGGGGTCACAGATACATGAAGCTGACTGCTGGAATAACACGAAATAAGAGACAGGTTCTCTCAAAAAAAAACCTTGCCTTTAAGACCTAATCCCTAAGTTAAATCTATGTGGATAGAGCTTTTATCCTATTTCCAGCCAGGACTTTTGCAGTAGCCAAGAGGAGGCAGGGATACAACCTGGAGATTATTCTATACCACCTCATGTCATTGCCAGGTAAAAGGGTTTGGGGATCTGTTCCTAGGAGAAGGGGTCCCTGCCAGGTTGGCATAGTGTGGTGCAGGGATTGGTTTGGAATCATTGAGAGGTTTCCCTGTGAATTGTTTGCCTCTTTCTTGCACCTGCTGCAATTCATATTGTTGCCATTGTGGTTCATTTTCCTACCTCATTGCTGTTTCCAGTAAATTGTTCTTATCTCAGCCTGTAAACTTTACCTTTTGTCCCTCCTGTCCTCAATTCCAGCCACCTGTAGAGTGAGGGAGAAGGGGAGGGATAACAAGCCAGCAGCTCGAGGTTTGGAGAGTCTCAGTGAGAGTGTTTAATTGGCAAATACCATTGCTAAAGCATGACAGCCTTCTGTGCTCCTGGGATGCACTCAGAGCATTGTCCCACAGTCTACCAGTTAGAACAGGACCTAAGCCACGATCCCACTGGGCCGAAAGGAAGAAGCAGAAGAGAAGGAAGAAGCAGAAGAAAAATAACTGGGAATGGAGCAATATACTTTGGCTCTGTGCACTATACATATACAGGCTTTTCCCTGTCTCACAAAACTGTGGACTTCTCACCAAACTAGAAGCCACAAGTTTCATTCAATCTCTGTTGCTGAGCTTTCTGCAGGCAATCTGGCCCATACTCCCAGACCATTTGGGTTCTGGTTTTGCCTCATGTGATTTGGATCAGGAAAAAAATTATCTGTATCAGCCCTCTCATTCCTCATTTGCTACAGTCTCACACCTATCCACTGTGGCTCATCTTTTCCTTTCTATCCACTGGTGGTGTACTGTTGTTCAAAACATTGTGCTAAGCCTTCAGCTCTTTTACCATGGTCAGTTTAAAAATCAATAAACTCGCCAAAAAACACCCAAACACCAACAGCTTCCTATTTATGAGCACTATACTACTACTAAAAAATCCCTGACCTCTTAAAACAAAACTATTTAAATTTTTAGGAAGACATTATATTTTCCAAGAGCCTGTCTTTCAAGAGTGCCAATTGGTTCCTTCAGAGGAGGATGGCTCCCAGTTTGGAGCAGCAAATTTCTGTTTTGGCAAATGCCAGCATAGCCTTCATTTAGCCTCGATTTAGTACCTGCAGATGTGGTCTGGCTGCAGGAGCTCCAAGGCAGACTAGAAGCAAGCCCCCTCCACAGGCAGAGGCATCTTGCTGGTACATCCCTGGACCTCGCTGCCAAGAGAAGGTTGAGAACAGCATGTATCTCTGCAGGAGACCCTAGGCACGGCTGAGTCTTCTCATTAGGAAGCAGGACACTGAGTGAGGTGGGACACTGGGGTGACATTTAGTTCTCTCCTGTTGGCACTGGCTTGAATGGGGCCAGGACTGTGTGAACCGGGACTCTGGGTCATGGTTGATGCATTCAGGCTTGGTTTCCAACAACATGTGAGATTATGGGGAGAAGTTATTTAGTCTCTCTAAAATATATATATATATATATATATACTTACTTATGGATTAAAAAATACAGCCTCAAGGGACATGTTTTGAGGTACTGGATTTTGCAGCCATCCCGCAGTGCATGCTCTTACTTTGTTTGTGAGGCAGGGGGAAGAAAACTGCTTTCCTTGTGGTCAAAAATGATTTTGCTGGGCAACTAGCAGACTAGATTAGTCAGGCATGCTGAAGACCATCTCTCCTGTTCTGATCAGAGCTGTCTTGCTAATAGTTCTGTAACTGACAGCCTTGTAAATATTTATGAGCTAATTCCCTGCGCTGAAATGCAACGGCTGTTGTTTCTGAGTCCATAGATGCTGTGTGTGGCCTGAGACTGCTTGAGTTGGCAGACATTGCCACAAGTTTGAGAGCACACACAAAGACACTCGAAATGTGCAGGCAAAGAGAACTGTGGTCCAGAAACAAAGCATGAAACAAAAGCTGTAAACCTTTTTTGTTCCCCTCCTGGAAGCAATATCAGCTAGCCAAGAGTCAGTTTTATCTCCCTCATAGGGCATGCAAGGAGAACTGAACTGAAAGAGCTGTGAAATGACCTTCAGCCAGCTCTTCCTCATGACTTTTTCTTTTCATGGAATGTTGATTTGGAAGGAACTCACAAGGATCATCAAGTCCAACTCCTGGCCCAGCACCTGCACTCAAGAGTCACACAATGTACCCAAATGCATTGTCGAAATGCCACTGTGATCACATCCCTGGGGAGCCTGTTCCAGTGCCCAACCACCCTCTGGGGAGAGAATTTTTTTCTAACATCCAACCTAAACCTTCCCTCACAGATGCTCCCTCAGGTCCTGTCACTCTCATCGCAGAGAAGAGATCAGTGCCTGTCCCTCCTCTTCCCCCCACAAAGGGAGTTGTAACTGCAGTGAGGTCTCCCCTCAGTCTCCTCTTCTCCAGGCTGAACAGACCAAGTCATCTCAGCCACTCCTCACAGAGCTTCACCTCCAGACTCTTCATCATCTTTGTTGCCCTCCTTTGGACACTCTCTAACAGCTTTAAAAGTGTTTTTTGTATTATGTCACCCTGAACTGCCCCCAGCACTCGAGGTGAGGCTGCCCCAGAGCAGAGCAGAGCAGGACAATCCCCTCCCTTGCCCGGCTGTGATGCTGTGCCTGATGCACCCCAGGACATGGCTCCCAGGGCACTGCTGGCTCATGTTCAATTTGGCATTGACCAGGACCCCCAGGTCCCTTTCTGGAACACTGCTCTCCAGCCTCTCATCTGTCTGTACTCCCAGGGTCCCCCATCACAGATGCAGAATGTGGCACTACCCCCTGTTGAAATTCATACAGCTGGTGATTGCCCAGCCCTCTAATTTCTCAAGGTCTCTCTGCACAGCCTCCCTGCCTTCAAGGAAGTCAAAAGATTTTCTGATTTCATTCTCCTCCCCAAAAAAGTATTCTCTGCTGTTGTGTCCATTGTGACAGCATATTCTGTGGGTGTGATTTGAGTGTGCATCATATTTTGGCAGTCCAGCATCCCCTAAAAAATAGACACGTACCTCCTACAAAGCATCTGAACTCCACAAACCTATTGTCACTTTCTCAGCCCTTTACACCTGTATAGCTCACTTTTGTGTGAGCTATACACCACAGCACAAGCCACAGAACTCAGGAGCAGTTGTAGCTCCTCTTGAGGGTTTTCTTTTGGAGGGAGAAACTTATTTCTTCCTGAAATTTCTTAATTCTGCTTAGATAGAAGACTGCAGGTGATTTTTATTGGGCTTTTTTTTCCCCATATATGAGTTTCTAACTTTCTGTGTTTCCATTTGATGAAGATGCAGCCTGTAGCTTTTTAGGCAGCCAAGAACTACTCACTACTCATGTCTCAGGCTCTACAAACCTCAACACCACTGAGTCCAATGCTTATCCTTATCTTGTCCTCAATTTGCTGTTTTATTGAGAGGGAGGAGAGTAAAAAAGCCTGACTTGAAGAGTCATATGAGTTACTGCCCCATTTTCTCAAGATCAGAAAGGAGGACAGTGGGAAGGTCTCCATTCATGGTCAGGAGTGTGAAAATTTTGGTCAATCACTGTGAGAGTTGATCCCTCCAGCTCTTCTCTTTCTTTCGCACAACTATCACTGAAACAGAGACAGCACAAAGATACTCAGCCAGGACCATTGTTAGTGACGATGAAGCCTGTGTGATCCAAACTATTTCCAACTCTGCAGCAGTATTATTTTTTTTCTATTAATGTTTTGTGCCCCAGAACAGCTGCAGAAGTTTGTCACTGCTTTGTCAAAGAAAGTCAGGGAGCAGCCATTAAAGTCATATATGTTAGAATGAAAGAAAGAAATGGATATCTTCACCCTCTGCCTCAGTTTCCCAAATACTGTTTTAGCAGTTTCAGTTTAACCGATTTATAAAGTATCTTTCTTGAAGAAGTTATGTTCTGTGATGGAAAAACGAGCCCATGAAAGGGCTTTTTAAGGGCCTGGGTTTTTCTGAAAAATAAATTCTCAAATAAAGGTTTAGGTGCATCTGTCTTGTTGAACCTCCAAGGACACCAATATCAGGGAAAAACAGCCATTGCAGCGCTCCTTATTGTTTTTGGAATGTTCAGATTTGTGTTTAACTTAACTGCAGTTGGCCATGACTTGTAGTTGTCTCCTAAGTGACATCAATGGGAATTGTTCAACTGTCTTCAGTGAGAGCTGGATCAGACCCTATTATGCCAAACGTAACAGTTGTAATGATATATAACATATTTTTGTATGTACTTTACCCAAAGCAGGGTGAAGAACATGGCTGAGCCTGTTTCAGAGAAGTATCCTGTTTGGCAATAAGTTTTTGGTTCCTAGTCAGATGTTTACAGGCAAGTCTCTGTCAAATACTGAACTTCTGTGCTCAGAAAGGGATAAACTGCACACACCCTTAGGGCAAGCTTGCTTAAGTATTCTCACCTATTGACTTCACAGCAGCTCTCAGTAGCTCATACAAAATACACAACAGGGATTAATTACTATCTTGATCTCAATCCATTCACGACAGGAACAGAGAATCTCTCCTTGCTCACCAACGGGCATTTTGTATGAACCTCAAATAATGAGCAGGATGTGGTGGTGTTGGTGTACATGTGATGCCTTTGTTTGGACAGAATTAGGAAAATTATTTCTGGACAAAAGCATGCTTCAGTGAACATTGCTGAGCAACTCACCATGACTCTAAGGCCACCCATTTCTTTGTACCAGAATGTAGGTAAAACCAAGAGTAAAGTAAGGGGGACTCGATGATCTTAGAGGTCTTTTCCAACCTTGATGATTCTGTGATCTCAATGGCCACAGCACCTATTGTCTCTGGGTCTCCCATGCGGCTGGCACCATACCTCTGGCTACCCTTGGACTGGCCTTGATTAGGTCCTGGGCCTGATGGTTTGCCTGATTGGAGCCAAAAGTTACAGCATTCCCCTTCCCACCATGCGGTTTTCGGTAACAACTTTGGAATCTAGCCAGGTGTTTTATGTCTCCTTGTTTTCCCCTCTTGCTCTCCCTCTGCTTCATTGAACGCTGTGTTGCAAGCGTTAGGAGGCAGGGGACTTCCAGTGCCCTCCTGTCATTTTGACTTGGGAGACTCACAGCATGAAGTTGTACTGCTGTAGGTGGCAAACTTCCACATTTTGGCCTTATTAAAACATGCATTTAATTTTAAAAAAAGACAAATCTTATAGGAAGGGCAGGAAGGGCACTTCCCCAGAGCTTGCTGTAACCTATTAATTCAGATAGGTAGGGACTACCAGAAGGCTCTTCTTTATGAAAGAACCTCTGAAGCAAGGGAAAAGAGGAAAGAGGGAGAGAGGAAATTTTCCTTGTCTGTCTGCCACCAAAATTGTACATCTGGAAGATGTGCCTAAGACAGCATCAGGCTATTTGGAGCGTCAACTTACCAGAAATTTCTATATCTGGAATTTGCTAAACTCTTTGGCTCCAATCATAAATTTGTCACCAGAAGATGTCTAATTGTGTGGGAAACTGCCAGGGGAGGTCAAGTACAGGCCATTCTTATATAATTCTAACATGAATTTGCATCAACTCAAAAAACTGTGCTATGTCCGTATTTACAGCGGCATAGGTGTTATAAATCTTTGTCTTGCATAACTGTTGATATTACAAAAACTTTGCTGTCAACAGCAAGGCTGGCATTTTCAAGCATGTTCTGAGCAAGCCAATTTCTCCTCATAGGAAGTTCAACTTCAAGGGCCAGCAAGCTGCACTAACAATGCAGGGGAGAGTAAAGGATGAGTCTCATACTTCTGCCCCACTTTTCCTGCCCCAGGAAATGGAGCAGATCAGGAAATGATCCCTACTGTATCCCACTATGTCTGTTACCTGGTAACAGATTCAACACACTTGCTGCTGCTTGGCTAGGACAAATTGTGTTCCTCAGAAGGACAGAAAAGCCATCCCAAAAGTAGTCACACCCATCCTGGGTTGCCTTGTGGATGTTGTCCTGCAGTATCACAGTGTCTCTGCAACACAAATTCCCACCATGGTGTGTCCCCACAAGTCTTTGTCCTTCCTACCACCCAGCCAAGCACTGAGACTTAAACAAACAGCTAGAGGTTTCTGAAAATGCAGAGAGGTCCATGCCAGCCCTGGGTTCACATCCTTGCTGGGGCAGCAAGCACTGGGATTGTCAGGTTTTTTTGGCTGTGGGTGGAACTGCCTGCTGATTCAGGGAGCCATCTGCAGATGAATCACAGGTTTCTTTGGAAAAAGTCTGCCCCAGGAGACACAAGGCAGCCAGCTGCTTAGGTCAATGGTTTCAGGGTTTGGAAGTGAAAGAACTGCATTTGGCTGCAATCATTTAAAGCTGAGGACCGAGGGCTGCTAGTGACTAGATGGAAAAAGCACTTGCTAAGAAGTACTGCTGTTGATACTGTGGTGGTGTTTTACAAGTTATGGCATTGCCAAATCTGCAGGAAGACTCTTAGATGATCCTGTGATGTGTGTGACCAAATCAGTTCAGTGCAGTGGTTACTTTAGGGACACAGATGGACTTCAGAATCCAGTGGAGTGTGCATCCACCTGTCAGCACACATTTCCCTATGGTTTGCTGAGAGACAAGGGCTCCAAACACAGGTGTTTGTGATTTTAACTTGGAAAAAGTCTGTGTGCAATCCCATCTGCCACAGTGGGATCACAGGGTTAGAGTTCCCAGCTGAAGTGTGGGTATTGTGTGCAGCTGTAGGGGCATCAGTCCCTAGAAGCTTCCCCTGTAGATGAGCTTGGCTTCTTACTCTGAATCATGTAGTCTGTTTTTCCTTATGCCTTTCAGTTATTTCCCTTCAATGTTTAATACTGTTTCATCTCTGTCAGCTAGAAACATGGCCAAAAGCCATTGACGCAGCCAGTGGGTAGCAATATTTTGGGTTGCACCAGGAGTTTGTTCTGATTCTTGTAGCCAGCGGGTGCACACAGGGCAATTGCTCATTGAAAGATTCTCAGGTTTTGGTTTGGAAGGTGTTATAAGCATTGTCCAAGAGAAATTAAAACACAATGTAAGAAAATAGAAAGTTAACATTTTTTCAACTAGTTATATGCCAATGCCAAGGTCAGACCAACCAATTATCCTTTGGGTAGGAGAAACATGTGATCTGAGCCCAGATTTTACAACCCATGCCCTTCTCCAAAGGAATCTTAGAATAGGACCAGTAAACCAGGTATCAGAAGGACATATATTTGGTATCATGACTCCAGCTGTTGCCAGCAGATAGTTTAAGAAAAGCACCAGTTCAGATCATACAACATCCATAAAGTCGGTTTTTTGCTTTTTGTTCCTCCAAAATGCTCTAGAAAACAGCACTTTACAGCATTGAAAACACTAAATGTAATGCAAATTAACAGGCCTCTCCCATATGGTTTTTTGTAATCTGTTTTGTTTTCTTTTTCCTTAAATGTGTTCATACTTTGGCATCTGTAGCCTCATGTGCATATATTATTGGGCCCTGTGTATGATTTTTTGCCTCCTTGTTTTGAAGTTCATTGGAAGACCCTTCATTTCAGTGTTGGCAGAAGCAGTGAATAATTATCAACCCCACTAATCTCTGAGTAAAGTTAGAATTGACAGCGAAGGCAAACAGGATCTCAGAGTTCCAAAAGGATGAACTGTGCATATTTTTTATTGTAGAGAGAGATACATTTATTTCATGTGTAAGAATTTAATTTAACATTTTATCTCAAGTTATTTTTAAAAACTTCTTGCTAACAGATAATCCTTTGTATGGATCGGCATAAAAGGGCAAATGTGTAGTAGTAGCAGCTACTTGACTGCATGGTAGCTGTCCAAGATAAATATTTGCGCAAGTCTTGCTGAGTCAGGGTATGTTTCCAAATAGGCAGAGTGTCCCTCTCATTGACAGGATTTATCTCACACAAGCTAAATCAAATACTCTGCTGTCCTGTAGGCTCAGGGCAATAGTGCATATTGTCAGCAAAAGAGACAGCAATCCTGTTCAACACAGTGTATAGGTAGCCTAGTGTTTTGTCTGTATGAGGTGTGGTACACAGTAAAATAGATTAGCCAAAAATTTATTGTTTTGTCTAGACAGGTGTCCCTTGGTGCCCAGACAGTCACAGTTTTTCACATCTGAGATTACTGAGAGGACAGATCATTAAAATGCTTTGCTGTTGACTTGAAGATCTAACATGTAAGACATACCCATACCAAGTTGTCTTGTCCATTCCCCTGCCAGTCCACAGCTGTTGGAGTGCAACGTGCTACTGACACCGAGCTATAAATCAGAGCAGTTTCTGTTGAAATGTAGCTGCTCAGCAGCCTAGCGGCATGCAGATACTCCTGGCAAAATTCATCAGGGCCAGTAATGACACCCAAACCTGGTGGCTTTTCACTACTGGAAGTTTTGATCTGAACATTTTGTACAGTCCTCTCTAGGAGCTCTTTCCAAACAAAATGCACCCTCCCAGCCCCAAAAAGACCTGCACCTATATTGCAGGTCAGGTACCTGCCCGAGGTAGGGATGGTGCTGCTCTATGCAGGGGCCACACAGCCACAGCTGCACCACTGTAAGAGGTGTGGAAACATTCTCGTTGCCCTGCTCCACAAAAGGCATCTGTCTGGACCCTGTGATCAGATAAAAGTGGTGCATTGCCGGAAGGAAAGGAAAGAGAACAAGGCTGTCCTGCTGCTTGCCTTGAGAAGGGCACAAGGTGTGGAGAGTTCAGGGTCTTGCAGCGTGAGCATCAAGAGATCTCATTGTGTTCCAGAACAGAAGAAAAAATAACAAAAGCACTGCAAATAAATCTCAGCCAAATCTAAGCTAATCTGGCATGGGACTGACTATGCCTGGTATTGTGTTCCTCAGGAAAATGGTGTGCTCCTCAGCTGAGGAATGTGCTTCTCAGCTCCTTGCTGCACTTCCTGTGTAGTGGTCCCACATCATCCCATCTGTTCGCAGCCAGAAACGGGAAGTTCCCCTTCTTCACAATAACCAAAGCCCTCCTGTTCTTCAGTGTCACTGCTTTGAAGTTAGCACTGCTTTAAATAAGAAGTCAAATTTAGCACAGTATGATCTCAACATCCAGAGGGTGAATAACCCCCATTCATTCATCTGGCACTCCTCATTTCTGCACAGATCCCCTCTTCCATTAAGTTTTTTGTTTACATAAAAGTTAGCTAGCCTATATAAACTCCCAAAGTGTAACATCTCTTTTATATAAAAGCCATGGGGGAGGGCAGATAAACATACAAGTGCTTCAACGTGTTCACTCATGCCCAGTAGAAATGTATGGTGTGGTTATCTCACAGTCAAAGTAAGCACACTGGCCTATTACTGGCAAAAGATTTAAAGCATCCCAGCAGACAGAAGAAAAATATTTCTTCAATAAATATATTAAATTAATTAATTGATTGCTTTTTGGTCCAAATTTATAATAAAATCTTCTGTCTATCAGTTGCTGATGAAACTCTTATTTATTTAATACTAAATTTGTGGGATATTATAAGATGATCTGTTAACACATGAATATGTCAGTGGTGTAAAGTATGATCTTTGCTAAGGGCTACCACTCCAGCACTGAAGAAAATTGCTAGTTCTGGTTTTAAGGGCAGATTCAAACTCCTCATATGTTCCCCTACAGTTACAACTGGCCACTGTATCACTAAATATGGACAGAGGGCTCCAGGGAATGCTCTTGTCTGTGCACAGCAGCACTGTATAAAAAGGTGAGTTTCTAAAGATTCGTCAATGAATGAGTATATAATTTCTGTCCCAATGTTGAGACACTTGTAAAATGCCATGACATTATTATGATAGGTTCTGTGGTTTTGGTGGAATAGGTAAATTGATAGGGTTGGGCTTTTTTTTATTTTTTTCCTTCTTGATAATAATAAAATTATCCTAGTCCTACATTTGAACACCACAGAAATCCTCTGGATTCTTTATGAAATATGAAAAGCTGTTTCATGTTACTTCAGAGTTCCACACCAGCAGCAGAGGGGCAGTAACTCCCACGTCACTGCAGTGACAGAAACTTAGAAAAGGCCTCTTAGGACTTTCCTTTGAGGAAGTGAGATGTCATTACATTTAGCTGAAGATGCAAAGTTTTTAAATGAATGAAAAGACACAACAAGGAATTTGCATAGAGGATTGAGTGAAATCCCTTTTGCCCTCCCCACAAAGCAAGGTTCCTCAACCCTCTTCCACACACACCTACACAAAGACAAGGATATGCATTTACAAAATCACATATGAAAGTCAAGGAAAACTAAATTATCTATTACATGCTTCTACTTTTCCCAGCCACAAGTTACTCTCATTGTTTCATGCAGGATGGCTGAATTACCGAAAATACTCAGGGTGACTCAAGGCACTGGGGACATCTCATTGTGCTGTCTGGTTCAGGTGACCTCAGAAGAGGGCTGGAAGGAGGGAAGCCTGGCAGAGATTGTACTGCTGAAGATAACAGGTTCTGTCATAGGATCAACTTTTTAGCCAGGCTAGAAGAATGCTTCTCTACAGATTCAAAAGTCTATTCATTTGGTGGTGGGAAATGAGTGCATCACTTCTTCTTGTGCCTTGAAAAACTTGGCACATCAACCCTTTAATATGGTTCAACCTGACTGAGAGGATGAAAAAATAATTCCTTTCCTAATTCATTAATGACTTGCTCAGCAAGGACAATATTTACAAAACACTGTTTTCCCTAAGGTTTCTAGCAAGAAGATTTGCAGAGAACTCTTTAGATTGTATTGGGAGGGTGATAGGGGGAAGAGAGAGAAATAAAGAATGTATTTCCTGGTTTGCCTGACTAATTGTAGTCAGAAAGTTTTGTTTGATTCCCCATTCCTAATTGTTAAAGATTTGCAATTAATTTTTAAATAGTTAAAATTCCCATACATTTACTGAGTGAGTTCATCTTCAAGGATCATATGCAGAAAAAACAAATTTTAGCCTTTTAGATAAACCCATCCACATGAAACTTTGCTCAGCTGTGCTCTACAAACTGCAAACTCAATTCCCTTTTGATTTTATATCACACTTTAATTCCACACATCTAGGGGTGAGACCAGAATCCAGCCACAAATACCAGCAGATATTTGGAGGGAGAGAGATGTCATTGCCATCTGTGTGAGGCATCTTACACTTTGGAATAGTCATAAAGGGACCCAAAATCTACATTGCTGTAAAAACATTCTCCTTTCTCTTGTCCAGCCCTTAATGTGTTCTCATAATGTAAAGTTTTTTAATGTATTCCTACAGCACCCACCAAATTTAACCCACCAAAACCACATGCTTTTGAGCACACAAAAGGTAATTTATTACTGCAATATAACAACTGTGTTTGTTATATAACAGTATAACAACTGTGATTTTAGCTTTAAATCACAAACAAAATATCTATAACAAAGATATTTTAGTGAAATGAAACACCATCCATTTTCAGAAAAAAAGCACAAAAACAAAAACAAAAGCAAAAACCCCAACACCATGCTGGAGAAGGAAGAGAACAGAGAGAACAGAATTAGTATTATCCTTTTCAATGTCTCTTTATTTTATAAAATATTGCACGCAAGAGTTACACAGGTTGAGATAATGAGAAATGTACATCTCTGCTAGGGATGTCTTTCAAAGCCATCATTTATGAAGATATAACAAACAATTACAGAATAATAACTAGTATATTCCCTTGGGTAAACGAGATGAGATAGTTACGTTTAGCCCACAAAGTGTTTGAGAGGATCTGAACCAAATTTGATCATGTTGTAAACAGTGTCCAATCAATTATGGAATTTATGCTTATAAAAGTGCATTTTAAATGCAACAGTCAAATAAGGGCACAGGAACATGAAAGGATGTCTGTGTTGTTCTGTTGGTCAGGTTTCACAATATGTCACCAAGGATAAAGATGTATATGTGCTGCCAGCGCTCAAGGCAGCACACTTGCAAAGGGAATGGGTACTTCAAATGTGCTGCAAGTCCTTTTCTTGGGGTTCTCATCCAGTGCCCCAGATTGCTGGCTCCCTCTGCTCTCAGTGCGAATGGGAGCCAAAGCACCACAAAGGTTCATTTTAAACTCATATGTTAGTATGGTCCCTGCACAAGGGTGACATGAAAATTCATGAAGCATTCCATATTTTTCGGGCCAGTATGGACAGAATTAAATGTAGAAAAGTTCTCTACCTTGCAGCACTCAAATGTTCTAAAATGAACACAAAAATGTTCATTTTTGATTCGTCCTTTCTCTCCACATGAATTATAAGTCCAAACTAGAAAAGCAAAATATTTTTGCTTCCAAGCAACTTTTTGAGCAAAAATCTTTTCTTGCTCTTCTGCTCTCTCATAATCCCTTTGTTTACTCCCATTCAAAAAAATTTGTGTTACATGATAATTGCACAGAAAGTCTAGAAGAATCTGGCATAACACACTGTAACATAGAATGAAGACAGCAGAATCTTAAACATAAGGAGGAGAAAAAACATCTGTGAAAGGAGGCATGTCATGAAAGCTGTCAACCTCCAGCTCCTAGCAAGCTGAAAAGCATACAGCAGAAGGAAATGGTAAAATCCACTACACACTAAGGCAGCAGAAGTCCTGCTACAATTTAATCCTCCAAGTACAACACTATCTAGGTGCTAAGCCCCCCTGCTGGATCAGTACGCAGAAGCGATTACCATCCCTGGAGAACATGCTGCTGAGAGCTTCTCTGAGTCTGTCTTCAAATGATCTCTTTCCTCCTGCAAGAAAGGAAGCTTTTCCCCTCCTGACCTGCAGACACTGACTATCTCACACTTCAGTACATGCTTATAATGCAAAGGCTGGAATGCTGCATGAGGAAGAACAAATTTTCCACTGTTATCCTAAAAAGGGGGCCACTGAGACAAGCATTTGGGCTAGGGAAATGAGATTAAAAGGGCTACACTTCCAATTTTATGGGAGTCTTTCTTTCACAAAGAAAGTGAGTGAAAATTCCTAGCATGTGGCATTACAGGCAGCTAACAAGAAGAAAACTGGTTTTGAAATCATTTTCCTGGGGAAATGGGAGAATGAACAACTGAAAGCAGCACTGGGATCCTAGAAGGCAGAAAGGCAGAGTGTCCTCCAGACTGTAAATGGGTGTGTTTGTTTACATTTAGCACATGGTGCAGATTTTGCACGTGTTACTGTGTGCTTTGCTTAGTGTAAGAATCATTCCAGCTTCAGACGAGGTGCTGGGTACCTGGACCCACACCACTGCCCATGCACAGCTTCTGACCCTGCCCTCTCTAAAGGGGGTGACAAAATGTCTGATGCCTTGAGCACTGCAAGGATCTTGAATGTGCCCCCGCCATTACAGAGATGATGCAAGTCCTGGGCTGTATATTTGGACTCAGCTCAGCATCACCCCCATCCTTCCAGGCCTGCCTCCTCACTTCTGCCTCCTCAAAACAGGGAAGACAGACAGGGAGCTGATACAACCTAACAAATTCAACAGTGCACACTGCGAGGTGGTCATAAAGCAATAACAGGAGCTATACAAGGAACTCGAGTATAATTTTTATTTAAATTCTTTGGCATTTTCAAGGGTATTTGTCTGTAGCATCCAAACCTCAGTAAACTGTAGTGTGATAGCAGCATGATGGTGTGACTGCTAAATAAGTAAGACAGCACTGGCCATTTTGTGCTCACTGTGCCGATACCATTTTAGTACTTAAACGTTTTGCAGCCCAGACCTCTTTTCTTGCCATTGTCTTTGGTAATTGTAAGTTCTTTGCTCCAATTGAAGTTGACACCAGTGGTCTGAAAACATTAAATCATGCTGTTGTGGCTGCAATTAGGACAAACTATGGTTATGTGAGAAAAACCCAACAAATCCAATAAAATAAAACCCCAAACAAACAGGAGAGCAGCAGAGGAAAGTATGATCTTTCCAGTTCTGTTCTTTATAATGGTTCATGGACCTTTTCAAGCTTACCTTTCAGAAACCATACATAGCTGCTCTCTGCTGCTGCTTTCTTGGTAGGCTAAACCAGTCTGTCCAAGTTACAGAAGCCACACTAAAACACTCATTTGCACTCCTGCTCTATAGTCATAATACACATCCCTGCCTCAGGCTACATTTTGTGTCAGCAATGGGGCTCTGGGACAACTGCTCCTCACTCCACAAGGAGCTAAGAGGTTACACCTCTCACCAGAGGAATAAAATTTACTCAGGCACTGAAGTATCTGTTACAATTTGGAGAACTTTTAGTAGAGAAACATGTGGTGTTTAGAGATGGGCTGTAGGCTATCTGTAACCGAGGCAGTCTCATCTTTGCCCTGTAGATGGACAGTTTGCAATTCTTCTTGTGTTCACCCACTTTCTCCACCTTCTCCTAACTGACAGGTAGTCTCTGAAGGACACTCGTGGCAGACATCCACCTTTCTTACTTCTCTATCTCTAAACTGCAGCACAAGGAAAGGTGGCCAGCAAATATTGCAGTCAGATATAGGAGAATCTGTCAGGAAAGGAAACAAGAAACAGGAGGCAAAGATTGCAAAGGAAAAGGAAATAAGTAATTAATACAACCTGCCATGCTTCTGCAAGAAGGGATTCATTTCTTTCTGCTTTTGGCATGGTGAGGAATGGGCAGTGGCAAATAAATACACCTTGGATGCCTGCGAGGTGCAGCACCAGGCCTTTGGGATGAATTTCTCCCACAGCAACAAATGGCTTTGTTGCTTCAGGGGAAGGTAGATAAGATGTGCTGCAATGCTTAAGGAAAGGTTTTAGATGAGACTTTAACAAACATCAAGGGAACGTGACTCTGGACATCCCACACTGGAAAACAGAAAGTGTCATGCTCGACAGGAGTTTGCCTGTCTCTGTAACAGAAGATGCAAGTGGCTGCCAGTGGTCCAGCAGGCTCCTGTTTTGACTCTGTCAGTGTTATTGTAATGAGAGAGAGTGACAGTTAAAAGATGAAAGTGGCCTATGGCTCCAAAAACATCCTTTTTCTGCAAAAAGGACTGAGTATGCAAACACCAAATAGTAAACAGTATGCAAAAATAACATAGTAAATGGTATCCCCAAAAGAAGATTGAACTCTGCAACCTTTTTTTTTTAAATAATACTAGAAAATGTAGGAGAAAGAGGGAAAAAAGGTAAAAGCCAAGAGTGTAAATGCAGAAGGGCATGGTGGGATCTCTTAGGAAGGGAAGAAACAGTGCTTAGGAAGAAACATTAGTTTGCCTTCCCTGGGCAACTTTTTACTCCTAGAAATGCTAAGTACTGAGTAAGTATGACCAGCCCTCTCACCAACCTGAGTCCTGTCTTGGTGGCTAAAGGTCAACCCCGTTGTTTGGGAGGTACAGTCCCGCTCAAGGAGGTGCATAAAGGGATACAGTCTGTATTTCTTGTTTGGCAGTGGAACAAGCTCTTTTCTCCTCCCTGAGTGAGACACTGTGTGAAGCCACCATTGATCAGGAGCTCTTGGGCTGGTCCAAGTCAGTCTAAATAGGTGGACACAGGAGACAGGGAGGGAACTGTATCCCTCAGACAGACATGTTGGCCACAGCCCTCTCATACATGCGCTCCAAGATGCGGTGGATGCTGGCAAAGCCTGGCCGGTCGGCAGGCAACTTGCTCCAGCAGAGGCGCATCAGGTTGTAGAGCTCCAGAGGACAATTGTCGGGGCAGGAGAGGACGTTCCCATCCCTCACATAGTAGATTACCTCTTCGTGAGCCATCCCATAGTAAGGCTGCATGCCATAGGAGAAGATCTCCCACAGCACCACCCCATAGGCCCACACATCGGACTCCGTGGTGTAGCGGTTGTAGAAAATGGACTCAGGGGGCATCCAGCGGATGGGGATGGCATCGTTCTCATTTGCTTTGTAATAGTCAGCTGAATACATGTTCCTTGAGAGACCAAAATCTGCAATTTTCACCACCATGTTCTCCCCCACCAGGCAGTTTCTGGTGGCCAAATCCCGGTGGACGAACTTGCGCTCGGAGAGGTATGCCATGCCGGCAGCAACCTGCTTGGCGATGCAGAGCTGGCTGGTGCAGCAGAGCTCCAGGGGGTTCGGGAGGCGCAGCCGCGTGTCCAGGCTGCCCTGCGCCAGGCTGCACAGGTTGCGGGGTGAGCGGTCACGCAGGTACTCGTTCAGGTCCCCGTAGGCCATGTACTCGAACAGCAGGCACATCGGCTTGCCAACCGCACACACGCCTGGCAGGGGACACACCACACGGGTCATTTGTGCAGCAAAGAGAGTTCTGCTGTGCAAAAGCCACAAAGCACAAAAATGCTTACACAAAAGGCAGGCTTTCTACAATGCAGAGAGAGAGGTGACCATGCAAATACCATCCACCATGCTGCCTCTTTTCAAGCTCCTTCATCAGGGATCTGATTATGAGCTCCATAGGTGATGTTACAAATCATGCACATGCCTGCATGCAAAATTTTTCACAACATCCTGGGTAAAACTCAAGTTTTGGAGCTAAGTTTAATGCAGAACTTAAGCCATCCTACTTAAGTTAGTATTAACTAAAGTATTGTATTGCCTCTTCCCAGGGGCAACTGCAAGGACTTTCAGGAAGTAACTTTTAAAGTTCTGATCAAGTTATTTTTTAGTTCTTTTATTTTTTGTGATTGTTGTATTATAACAACAATAATATTGTTGTAGGGGTGACACATATGCAGGAAGGCTTCAAAAGTATTCACAAGGGGCATGTTCAAGGGTTCAGTGGAACTCTTGAACTGCAAGGAAACTCCTGCCCTTATGGATTCTTCTTTTTTTTTAAATAACTGATGCAAAAAAAAGTTGGTTGAGGAATTACTTTTGGCATGGCAGATATTCAAAAATGAAAGAAAGACAAACCAAAGCAGACAGCAGAAATGAGACATTAGCCATGTCTGTTAGGTGTAGAATGCAGTCCTACATGCTTGGCACCTTATCAGCTTTATTGGTGGGCCAGCATTAACCACACTTCCATGAGCCTTACTGATCATATAGTGATACAGTAATATTTGTGCACCTATCATTAGAATGCTAACCAGCAAAGGCCAACATTTAAAATGTATGTGTTTTGCCTTCTTAGGGTCATCATTTAGCAATTGGTGATGCAACTTACTGTGAAATCTGAAATTCTGATTGATGCCCTAATATTTGAATCTTTGAGGAAAAACAAATGACTGTTCCCAGTCTGATGACATCAGGATCTGACAAGCATGATGAGTGTATGTGACAGATTTATCATTTAAGCTGTTTTCAACAATGTGGCTATTTCTCCAGAGCCCCATGATCTGGTACTAGTTTGTGCCTGTACCTTTGTCCTTTCCTGGCCTAAAATGTGTTAACAATAAACACAAAGTTTAGTCCAGTTTAGTGCTCTTTCTGCTTTTCATTTCTGTAGCCAAAGTATCTGTATCAACCCAGCTTTCCCAAAAATGTGGTTTATCCATTTCAAAATGTTCTGAAGCTTCCTACTGAAATAAATTAAGAACTCAAATGCCCCTGCTCATGAGAATCAGATTTGTATACAACAAATTAGAGCAGTATTGCCAGATAAAAGTGACCAGCAGCATCTACTTCAGAAAAAAAAATTACAATCTTCTAAAAGAATATTTTTTGTCAGCAGCTTTCTTCTCAGAAAGTGCCTTATTAGCCAAGCTTCAGCATCAAGACTTTCTAAAAAAAATCCAACAAAGAAGGATGTCCTTTCAGATGAGAATGGAAGGAAAGGAAGAGGCCATTTTTTGGCTGGCTTTTTTTGTTAATTTAATTTTGTGTTTTTTAATGCTATTAAGTGTTCAGACATCATAATAGTAAGTGGGACCTATAAAACTAACAAGACTTGTGCTTCTTCTTTCCAGTACCCACAAAATAAATCACAGTTCCAGGAAGTTCACATCTTCCCTGTAAGACATCTGGGTCAATGTTATTAGACTGGAAACAGAGTTAGGCAGCAAGATGGCCAGCAGTATAACCAGTGCAGCATGAGGAGGTTTTGATATGATGCACCATCTTGTTAAGGCAACAGGATGCCTCACTGAGATACCTAAAAGCTTGACAATGTTTGGATTGTCAAACTCTGCCATGAGAGCTGCTTCCCTCTGAAAGTCAGCCTGCATGTCTGCAGATGCTTCCTCCTTCAGCATTTTCACTGCTACCATGGTGAAAGGTTCATACGGCAGCAGCCCTGGGGCCCTGCAAGGAGAGGTAAGAAAGGAAACCATCAGTGATGAATACATGCACACTAAATATAGGTTCTGTTTCTGATGCAAAAGGAGAGGCTGACCAAAAGAAAAAAAAAGGGAGAAGGCCCCAGAACCAACAGAAGGAGCCTTAAAGCACAGTTTCATCTCTTGGGACTGCAATATGTATTGCATATTATAGAGGCATTTAATTTGGTTCAGGTAGTACTAAATTCAATATAACTTTTTTTGATCACTGGTCTTTCTGCTTATAGGCTCATTACCATGTCTGGTAAAGACATAAATAAGTAACAGGTTGGTAAGAAACAACTGCTCCCTAGGCTGGAGATCACATCATAAACTTAATGGAGGACAGGATGGGCTCTTCAGTCTAAACAATTCACTTTTGGGGTGTAACAGTGGAGTTAAAAATAAACCTATTTTAAAAATAGCCTATTTTTTATTGATTAAAGACCCTCCTTTCCCATACCTGGCACAGTGGTGACTTTGGTATATCTGGCTACTGTTAGAGTGAAAGTAGCAATTACAGGAAGTGTATTCCCTTGGTTTTGTAAGGAAAATAGCCTTTTGATACTGTTTTCTGTGTATGTGTGTGTGGCATGTGTATGCATCTTTAACAAGTTATAAAACCATTTGCTAATTTCAGCTAGATTTAATGTGGTGTAGCTGAGGTTTAGAAAACAATTTATATTCCTTCAAGATTTGTGGAAACACGTGACAGGACAGAAGGAACAAAGCAAACCTGTGCCTTGTCTGAAGAACAAGTTAATGTGTAAATACACACGTTTTGACACTTGTGAATCTTCAACTAAAATTTATAGACACAAATCCTTGGGAAACAGAATCCTGACTTTGAGCAACAGACTTGTTTTCCTATCCACAGGATTCCCTGCGGATAGGAAACCCTCAACAAGTTTAATTATTTGGGCTTGCCAAAGATTTAGGGGTAGCTGTTGCTGGAGAAGAGTAACTTTCCACTCTTCAAACATGCACCAAACCTCAGATGTACATTTTGTTTCCTGCACAAATTCTTCCCAGGGGCCTTGCAGGTAGCACACATTACGTACAGGTAACCATCCAGAGCCCATGGGGAGTGGTGCCCATTTATGTGTCATGTTGCTACACCAGCCTGACTGCCCTCCCGCTGCTTGAATGCCAGGATATTTTATTGCCCAGTAGCACCTAGAGGAGACTCCAATTTCCAAAGCAAACTTCCAGCTTCCTTGTCTTCTACTTCAGACACGTGGCAGTTGCAACAGTTGCGCTTGGATGCTGTAAATGTCAAATGTCACTGGATGGCAGGGTGTCCATCAAGAAAGGAATCAGAGGTGGCTGGATCACAGCTGAGACACTCAAGCAAGGAGTTCTGGCATGCCAGAGCAGAGGATCAGGCCCCACACTTGTCTGCTACAGCCTCCATTACAGCACAATGTCTTCCTTCTTTTCACCCGTGCTGGCAGCAGTTCCCTGTCTAGTAGGAGGGGAGGAGTACAAGCACCTGCTGTCAATTCTCAGGACTAGAGCCAGCAGCAGCAGACTGAACAAAGCAATAGGGTATTTAAAAGTAAAAATAGGACAGCTTTATATCTTCCAAATAGTCTCAGAGATTACCACTTATCTCTGACTAGCAGACCCAGCACTGTGCCAAAGCAGGGGTGGGACAGAGCTCAGTCCTGCCTGCTTTGGAGACAGAAACTCACACCCAGCCACCCAATTTCACTGAATTCTGTAATGTAAACTAACCTAAATGTAGCTGAGTGAGGTTAAGCTGGACAATGCCTTTTAAGTGGCCCTCAGGCAAAAGCCAGAAATTTCACCTTTGGGAGCTCATGGTGATGCAGTACAGTTCTTAGCAGGCCTGGGAAACTCACACTGCTCTGGCACAGAGGCAGGAACTGTCTGAAGTCTTGTCAGACAGCTATCAAATTTGACCCCTTTGATGCCCTAAAGACAGTCTTTGCACAAATGATAGGGACACATCTGCAGGGTAGCAGTGGGAAACAGCTGCCTCTGAACCTGGAGAATTCAGCTGGAGGGCCAAAAGGGGGAGTGTTTTTCGAAAAATAGGTTAATTCTCTCCTAGAACTGGGAAGCATCAAAAGAAATTACCTTAGGTAATCTCTCTTGCAATTAAGGAGGAGAAATTTACAGCGCTCGTGCACAGGGTGAACAGCAACAGTCCTTTGCCTGCTTCACTACCAATACATTTGTGCACCAGAGGCATTAATTGGCATTTAAGTGCATGCTGCTTAAACTAACCAGCGGTGCAGCTAGGAATTTCACTCTGAGCCTATCTAGAGAATGTCTGACTTAAGTTCCCAGTCAGGTTTTCCTTTCTAAGCAGTGTTATGAATAGAAAAAGCTGCCCGTCTTTTTAAAAGGTTGCAGAGTCGGGCTAGCTGCTGCCAGGGTGGAGTTCTAACTGTTTGTTATTGTAATAACCTGTTGTTATTGTAATAACCTATTGTTTTCGTTAACTACCGGTTGTTGATGGTTAAGAATTCCCCTTTTGTCCAGTGACACCCTGCTGCTTCCTAGACGATAGCACCCAGACGGTGAAGGGGAAGGGACATCGAGTCGGCATGCAAACGACATCGGATCCAGCATGCAATGGGAGAGACCCCTCACCAAACCAAGCCAAAAACTCTAAAAACAACAAGCCAACACAAAACTGATGAATCAAAGTGATGACTAGACATGAGGAACAGAATCCAGTATTTGCCAAGGCCTTTTTGTACCTCACCCTAACCTAAGATGTTGGCTAGACAGAGGACCTCAAATGTTGAACCAAAAAGCAAGGGATTTCCCAAGGCCCTGGTGAGGAAGGAATCCCCAGCTCTGCCCACAGACCAGTGGACAAAGCTGCACTCTTCCTCCTCCTCCCAATCACTCCTGGGAGCAGCAGCAGCATGAGCGCGGACCCATCAGCTCTCCCCACCCGAGCTGATCGCTTTTAATAAAGGCATTAAAAAGGAGAAAGATCTCCTGCCTGTGTTTATTTCAAGTACCAAATATGTAGAAAAAAATGAGGAGCAGTCTGAACCTTTATTTGAGACTGTGTCATGTCCCCATCTTGCTCACCATAACAGTTGGGCAGCTTCTCTTAGATGATTAAATAATGTAATTAACATCTACTGAGTCTGGTGGGAGCCTACCTTTACCTTATTCTTTGGTTAAGTTAATATGTGAGCAGGAGATTGCCCTGAATCAGCAGGAGCTGCTTTTTGATGGGGAAGGGAAGGTTGGGGTTTTTTTGGTTTTTTTTTTATTAATTAACACCCACACTATTTTTCAGCTATATATGAGACAGCTGGTCAAAGAAATACCCTTTGCAGATGGAAAGAACATGAGGAGACTTCTGTCAAGAAACTCTGACCTTAGGAACAGCCCTATCCCTAAGGAGGTACAGCATGTTGTGCATTTGTGGTGTAGGTCTACCAGTCTACTAGCAAAACCTCCATACCGGCCTTCTAGCAAAGACTCCACATCCAGGCTTTTAGGCAATCCTGATCTTCAGGGTTTGCCTGGACCACACAGCTCCAGCTCTAGAAGAAAACTTGCATGCTGGTCTGCGCTGAACTGCACAGAGCTGGTGCTCTGGTGTCTTGTGGGGCCAGCATGGTCCCCCCAGAAGGAGAATCAGCCACAAAGACCTAGCTGGGACAGACCTGAACCTGGTCCTGAATTTTGTTTTAAGCATGGTTACTTCCTTGTCCTTCCAAGTGTGAAGCTGTTCCTGGTGAAGACAGTAGCCTTTCAGGAGAAGCTAGTAAATGATAGCTAGACACTTCCTGTCCTAACATGTTGCTTGACCCAAGAGTGAGTAAACACTGAATCAGGACTCACAGCAGCCAACTGGCAAAGGCATCGCTGGCACTGAGTGCAGAGCTGTGTTTACAGAAGAGCGAGAAACATGAGAGCAGGAGAAGTAAGAGGATTGCTAAACTTAGCTTGAGATGTCCATTTAACACATGCAGGAAAGTACATTTTATCCTTCTGAGATGGGAAGGCAATAATTTGAGTTTTGATCATTTCAGTAACCTGGATGAACACACAGCTTATACTATGACTGCACTGATCTGCCAGAGGTGCACAGAAATGTCAATACCTTATTATAAGGAATTATAAAGCCTTGGAGGCATTTTTGATAGAGATGGTAATAAACAAAGGAGGTCCCTAAGAAGCAATATGTCTGTGGCTCCTTCCCTGAGCCAGAGAGAGCAGGCATCTCTCAAGATGTGGTACTTCTCACTTTGCAAATGCTAGATGAGATGTAATACTTTCTTTTCTTCTCCTGTGTCTTTTTCTCTCAGTTTCCATTGACAATAACAAAAAGGCTTAATTGAAAGAAAGTACAGTGCTGAAGTGTATGAAATCCACATAAAAGGTCTTTACACCACTTTGGCACTTGCTTAACTGGCACTTTTGTGACATTTGAATGCCCTCTGAGAAGTCTTTCTTGATATCCATGAAAGTCATTTCGAGCTCAGAAGGTCTGTGCTGCACTCAAATTTTATTAAAGCTCCCAGAGCAGGGCCAAAGCAGCACTTGGGAGGGAGAATGCCTGTCCTGCTGGCACACAGGCGAAGACTCCTGCAGCATGAGCAGGAAGGTGATGCCCCTCAGGGCACCCCGAGCACTGCACTGAGGCTGGGACAAGACCTGCCCTGTGCCCCTGGTGTGCAGTGCCCCAACCACAGCTGTTGTGCAGCCTCTATAGCTGTGTTCTTGTTTCAAGCTCAGATGTGTTTGGCCATCCAGGATAACAGTTCATCACAGGCTAAGCATCTGTGACAATCCCACTGTGCACCCTTTGAATGTTGTTATTTTTAGTTCTCTCTGTAAAAAGGAAAAGTATGCTTGCTTTTCTTCCATTAGAAATAATTTATCTCTTCATTAGAAAAAAAAAATCCATCACAGCTATTGAAACTGTTTCCCAGCTGTAACATGTCTAACCTGTACAGAACTAATTTTCTAGCAGGTACATCAACAGCTTAACTATAAACATTACAAATACCTACATTTTTTGCAAGGATATCCTTTTTGCAAGGATAGCCCTTTTCTTTGGCAGTCAACAGAAGCATTTCTCCAAGCAGATCTTGGCTCATGGTGGGACTCTGATGCTTCCCTGGGTTTTTGTTGAAGTCATCATACACTACTCTAGATACAGCTACAAAATCAGCCATGCCCCATGCTTGTTAACTGCAAAGGACAAAGAGTACTGCCCTGACTAAGCAGGGAGCTATGCAGCCTGTACACTTTCTTCTACAAATTTGGGGATGGGACTTTAGGAGGAAACTATTATTGTCCAGATTGTTTTGCAGACATTATGGATTCTGTCAAGAAAAACTAGGTATCTTCCATCGTGCTCATTTTTGGGGTTGTCAATTAAAGATTTTTCACATTTTTAAAAGTGCACAATCTCACCTCCCATGATATTATCAGAACTGGGCTATCATCTAATATCTTAGGTTTAAAACAGGTAACAGTGGCTGCAAATTCCAAAAATAAAAAGTGAGAAACTAACTAAAGGGGACACTGTAGAAGTCTAGAGATAAGGGAATTTATATGTGTTACTCAAACATTGATATCCAGACAGCCATGGAGCCAGCCAAGGATTGTTATGGCAGGAGAAAGGGGCCATATAGAGGTAGGGCAACATTTTTCTGAGACACGTGTCCTTGTTCTGGCTCCTGGAGATAAGTACAACAGCATCTGAGGTGCAGGAATGAGGCTGAGAAGTAGGTGGGAATGGACTGCAAGGGGGGATCAACAACATCCAAGGCCCCAAAGCCCCTAAATAATTTCCAGAAAGGTCTGGAAGAAGGGGCTGCCCATGATAAATCACTTCATATAGAAAGTGAGGAAATTAGCTCCAGGGCACAGAAATTTTACTATAAAAAGGTACCCCCACAAAGCCTAGACACACATGTGCCCCAGGACCATAAACTTTCTGTCAGCTGAATTGATGGTGGAGCCAGGACCACTGATCTTTTTTCTTTTTTTCTTTTTCCCTCCTTTCCTTTTTCTTTCTTTCTTTCTTTCTTTCTTTCTTTCTTTCTTTCTTTCTTCCTTTCTTCCTTTCTTCCTTTCTTCCTTTCTTCCTTTCTTCCTTTCTTCCTTTCTTCCTTTCTTCCTTTCTTCCTTTCTTCCTTTCTTCCTTTCTTCTCCTTCCATCTTTAATCCATCTTTTTGTCTCCTTTCCTTTTCACACTACCCCTTTATTCAAAACCCACTACCCTATGCTTATATAGGAGGTCAAGGACAATAAAAGAGGTATTTCCATGGAAGGCATGTAATTTACTATTAAAAATTTGTACACTTTTGCAGATACTCTGGCTTTTGCCACTCCGTTCACCCACGAGCATCTGCAAATCTGGGTTGTGCATTTTCCATTAAAACTGGGACACCGCAGACACACAACCATATGCCCATCCCCCCTCTGCCCCGCCCCCGGTCTATGTTGGGAGGGTTTTTAGGGGATTTTTGGTTTTGCCATGGCATCAAATTGCAATTCAGTTTGGACTGAACTGTGGCATGATGCAATGACTTTGTGGTAATTACACAGGTCAGTACTGGTGTTATAATGGACATCACCACACACTGACAACTCATAAATACTGGGAAATGCAAAAACTTCATAATAGGTCACATATTACAGGTGGTACTCTTGGCAAAATTCAGCTGAACTTTTACACCAGACTTTAGTATGTCAGCAAGGCATTACATCTACCATAGAGTAGAAAAGAGTAATTTGTAGCAAAAGTTTAACAAATATTGACAGATAGCAGTGGACAACAAAAACAATTATTCAAACCTGAGTGTTGTGTACCATTTGGTACACATGCATTTGAGTGGATGGATGGATGGATGGATGGATGGATGGATGGATGGATGGATGGATGGATGGATGGATGGATGGATGATTTCCAGTGCTGATTTTTCACAAGTACCTTCAGACAAAGACCCACAAAGAGACTGCTTACCTGGCTTGGAAGACTCTCCCAAATGCTCCCTCCCCAATATCTCTCACATATTCAATATTGTTCCTGGGATACTCCAGGCTAAGCAATTTTGGATTGAGGAGAAGAGGCATCCGCTGGTACATGGGGTTGGGGTGCAGCCGGTCCAGGAGCAGTTCAGAGGGCAGAGTGGTGAGAGTTGGTGTCTCAGACTCTCTGAAACAATGGAGAGATTTTTGGTCAGTGTGTGCACAGCCCTCAATCAGGAGATAACTAGCTTCATCTCCTCCTGAGCTTATTTATTTCAGGATGAAAAAGGAAGGTGCAGCAGGGCTACTGAAGGAACCTTGCAGCAGGTGTCCATGTTCCTAGTCACCACCTTCTGCTCTGGCACAGGAGTTCAACAGAACTAACACTGGACTGACACAGGCAGAGGGAGGGCTGCTGTGCCCTCACAGGTGTTCACAGGACTTTTCTCTCAGAAACAAGAAAGCCTGTTTTCCAAAGCAGCATTTCTTGCACTGAATTAAGTTCCAAGCTTTACCTTTTTTTGTTTTTCCACTGTTTTCGACGACGGCAGCAAACCAGGGTGATAATGCCAAAGATCATAACCAGAGCGAAGCTGGAGATGATTGAGATGATAACAGTCATGGAGTATGTAGGGGAAAATGGAGGAGGAGGGGGAAGATTTAGAGTCTCTCCACTTGGTTTTCTTGTTCCCAGGGATAACAATGCTGTAATGCAAGTAAAATCAGAGGGTTATGCCTCTGCCAGTTTATAGAGCTTTCTCTAAGAGGAGTTTACGGAGCTAGCCTGTCACCCTGGGAATTGCTGACACTACAGATACAGACCTATGACCACATGAGAGGACCATACTAGGGAAGCTTGGTTTGCAGGAAGCAAAACCCATTTGTGCTTGCCACGAGTGAAAATCCAAGATCTGATACGACCAATATATAGTTCCCATTAAGCTGGGAACACAGTTTTGGTATAGAATATTTGAGAGAGTTACAAATGGGAGGTCACATCTGATAGTCTCAACAGTATTCAAATATAGTAATGTCTGCAGTGGGAAAGATCAATGGTGCACAATGTAAACCACAATGTATCATGTGTCCTAAAAGGAATCTGCAGGGAGGAGTGTAAGACCAAGTAAGTACAGAGTGATACTTTCCCGAAATATCCTCTTGCCCCCAACAGTTTGCATCTCAGTGTCTTTATGGGGAAAACTTGAAAAACTAGTTTAAAGCACACTTGGCTAAATTATTAGGGGAAAAAATTACATAACTACCTGTGGAGTACTTTCTGAGATATTCTAGAAAATGCTGTTCTCTGCATGGAGTGTTTGAGAACAGAAAGAAATTTAAACTCTCCTTCTTCTTAGTTGTCAGCTAAACTGAAAATTACTTGTGTTCACTTATGTCCATAGAACCGCTATTCCCTGTGCAAGAAGTTTCCAAATGCAGTCTTATTTCTGAATACTGAAATCCAGAAACTGGGAATCTTGGATGAAATATTTTTCAAAAATTTGTCTGTTTTTGAGCAAGAAATTACAGGAATACTTGGCTTCTACATCAAAACCCAAAGATGTTTCTGTCTTTTTTTGGTTTATTTTTAGTTTAAATTGGGCAAGCTGGGGAGAGGCGGGGGACGGGACAGTATTACTGAAAAAAAATCACCCTAAACTAAACAACCTAGGAAAAACAGCCTGAAGCCCTACTTTCTAAACAGTGTGACAAATCAATTTTTCAGAATACCAGAGGACATTTCACTTCATTTAGCATTTATATTAACCTATTGCAAGGTGCTGGATTTGTCTGTCTTCATTTTCCCCTCTTCATGGGGCACATTAAACCTTCTCATTAAAGATGCTGAATGAATCTGTGAGAAGACCCAGAACTAGCTGAATCCAGAGGACAGAACAGATTGATGTACGCAGCATGCAAACACCTTGCATGGCCAAGAAACAGCCACAGTGGCAGAAATCACAAAGTGCAATTGCCTACCATCTCCACAGGGAGACACGCTGCAGTATTCCCAGGTCACAGCTGGATCCTTTGTGTAGCACCAGGGACGCTCGTTCTCACCTCCTGGATTGCGGCAGTAATTCTCAGCATCAAACAGCTCTGGGAAAACCTGAGGAGTCCTCCTGTGCAAATGGGGAGCCTTAGAGAAGGAAGCAAGTTGTATTAGTGTTTCAGCATAATTTTCCATGCTATTATTATTAAAATAAAATTAAAAGAAAACCCAAGGGAGGGAAGCAAGACAGAGCCTTTGGTGAAACAGCCTTTCGGTCGCCTGAAATGACAGAGAACACATCTTGACACAGTAAGGGGAACTTGCAGATTGAAATATGATGAGATTATAAAATGAGCTCAAGAATGAAGGCAACTTGTTCCCCCCTCATCCCTTTCACTGAGACTGGGCTGCCTGACTCTGAGAAACTCCTTGGAAAAGCAAGCCTCGAGTACAGCTCTCCTTTTGGTGGATCTCACACTGACGCTCACCTGATCACTCCACTTCTGGCAGGGAATGCCAGATGCTGTGACATTGGCTGTGCCCTGGTAAAACTGGCCATTGCCACTGTAGCAAGTCCCTGGGAGAGAAAAAAAAAACATGGGGTCAAGGCATTTCAGACCATGTCCTGCAGCAGAGACTCACAAGAATAAAGTTCATGTTGTTACATAAGACCATCTGACAGCTGTGAAGCACACAGAAGGATTAGACAACACAGGAAGGGTACTGCTTAGCCTCCTGTTTATTCTCCAATGGATTTTACACTCAATACATAGGCAGAAATCTGGGCACTGCAGCTCTCTCAGATTGAGAAATCAGGCCATGTGTCTATGATGGTTGAGCTGCAGCTACATAGTCCGCAGTACATCATGCAGAAATTGCAGCGCAGAACTACGCTGAACCCACCCTAGCCAAACCAAGGCAGAAAGAAAATCACAGCACTGGTTCCATTATTCACATCCTGCATTCTTACCAGGGCACTAATAGGAAGACATTCATATTCCTCAGGTTGGTAGCAGGGAGCTGAGATTCATAAAGTTGCCCTCCTCCTGCTTCTCTACACTGGTTATTCTCTTTGATTATTTGGAAACAGCTTATGATTTTCAGCATGCATGGAAGCAATACCCTGAGGTATGATCTGAACTATGATTTAATGAATGGTATCAGTAAAAAACAATGTTCTTTACAATGAGGATAATGGAGTCACTGCATATACAGGGCTTGTTCCAGCTACAGAAAAATTAAGCAGAAAATCTTGAGATTTTACTGCAGGAATATGCAATAATGTCCTCATAGGACCCATGTCCTCACATACACCTGTCCGCATAGGAGAGTTTAATGCATGCTGGCATAATCTAGGAAGCAGAAAGACAGCAGAGGAGATGCAGCCCTACAGATTTCAATACATAGTAGCCAATCTCTAAACTCTGCTGAGCCGAGGCTAACATTGTAATAGATGGCATATATTAAGGTCCACTGCATTGTTAGCCTTGAAAAATTAACAAACCAGCACATTATTTTGTCATAATTTTATTTTCTATTATGTTCATAATCTCACAGCTCAGTAATAAAGAAGAACAAGAAGAAATGTGATGTGTTCTAAAATAACGACTTTTTTAAGCAAATACTTCTCATCTTCTTGAAAGCTTTGTGTAAGGATTGACCCAAATTTGACACAAGGCTACCTGTCTTTGTGGATTGAACTCTTTCTCATGTACAAGGACCACAGCCAACACAGCACCATGACCACCTGCTGTTTTCTTCTTGCACTCAGGTAGCAGTTATATATTGTGATAGACTCTTAGCTTACTGAGGCTTCAGCAGGTAGCAGAAACTATACGCCTGTAGGTAGGCACACTGCCTTTAAAGTGTTGACTCCAGCTCAGTGAGCTTAAACAAAGGGTTGAGTTCATGTAGCCCTGAGGCATCTAAACACTTCAGTAGCGGAATGATCATGGACTTTATGGGAACATTTAAACCCATGACAAATGCAAAGTAAAATACTCTAAGGTGGATTTCTTTGGCTGATACATAAATACCATTTATGACTCACATCTGCAATAAGATAGCAGCCCTGCATGACCAGCACCTATAGCTCTGCAGAGGTGTAACATCTTAATCAGAGGTGTTAAACTGTCCTGGAACATGTGTACCTGAGATGAGAATTTTACTTGTTTCACATTCAAAGACAAGGAAAGCAGTGCCTGAAACATACCTCATGTTTCACATTCAAAGACAAGGAAAGCAGTGCCTGAAACATACCTCATGACACAGCTAGTAATAAACAAGGAAAAGATTTCTGCACAGATCTGAAATAAATGTCTGTGGAACACCTTAAAAGATGAATGTGGAGAGCTTAAGTGGTAGGAGCAACACTAAGAAAGAACCTCTGAATCTTTCATTCTCTGGAAATGCAGATGTTTTCATAAACTGCCTTCCTACAATGAGGACAGAGGAATAATATAGCTGGTCCACCTGGACATTAATAAATAATTTGATAACAAGCTAGAAAACAGTTCAGCTCACACTCAACAAACCCCTGTGCACAAAACAGTGGATCTAAAGTAAAAAGAGGGGTCAGTATTACTAAAATGTTACTGATATATCTTCCTGGTTCATGACTGAATATTGTACATTTGTGCAATGCCACTCTGGGAAAATACTGTGGAAGCTGAACAGAAAAGTTCATGCATACGCGATATACAGGAGTCAGAGGATATGTCCTGAAGCAACTGTGAGGAGACTGAAGCCATACCACAAATGCTCCTCCCATATGCTGACACCTCTCTCTTGTGGTTCCTCCACCAGGGCAGGGGTGGCTGCCCTTGCAGGCTGTAGGCACTGGCCCACAGGGTGCTGAAGCCCTTGTCTCCATGTCTGCATCACCAGGCCCCTAGGTCTTGGGTTGTCAGGTGAAGCCAAGATCCTTCCATGAAAGAATATTCCCCAAAATTCTTTATTTCCCTTTTTTTTCACTTTGCCTCTCTCTCCATGCATAAGGTATGAGCCACTGTGGAATCTGCAAACCTCACCAGCATAGATGCATGGCAAGAGAGAGACTCCTCCTTTTTCCAATGAGGCCAGTTCAGCGGCTGAGCTTGAAATTGCAATTGCACACGAGTGCAAGAGGAGTTGGGTGTGCATGCTTCAGCCACAACCAGCAGCAGGGGAGAGCCTGACAGAAGTCAAAGCTGCACTGCAGGGTATATCGGGGTCTCACCACTGGTCATGGGAGGCTCATACAAGAAACAGCCAGACTTCAGAGGTGATTTGAGGAGAGCGCTGGGAGCTTAAGGTCTTGCAAGGCCAGCCTGTCATAGGTAACCATGTTGTTAACATACAAGGCTGGAATGACCTCAGAATCAGGAATCCAAATATGGGTAGAGGGGAATGATAGGCAATGGGTAGATAGAAAAGGAAACAGCTGGAGGAAACGGTACCATCTAAAACCAGCATGCCTATCTCATAAAAATTTACCAGCCCATGGTCTCCCCAACCTCCAAAGAGCTGGAAATGTGTTTCCCCATGCCTTGGACATGGAAACCCAGATAATCCTCAGTAATAATCTAAATTCAGCCAGCCAGGACCAGCAGAAAACACAAAAGTATGTGCAAATGGCAGCTTCAATAAAGAATATCATGTCAATCTCTAAAAACATAGACTCTGGAGCAGTCTACTTACTGGTTATGTTCTCCTCCTTAAAATCTGTAAAAAGACAAGACCAGATGTAAGGGGGAGTTGTCCAGGATGCAATATCACCAGATGCTCACTTAGAAGCATGTTACAGGAAAAAGTTCCCTCCCTAGCAGTGCCTGAACAGCTTGCTTCTTTGCAAAGGCACCTGAGTGGCAACTTTGCTATCATTAAGACTGTTTTTCGAGATTGTTATGATCTTCCCAATAAAGATCCAGGCTTTATTTACTTGAGGGATTTTTCCCACACCCCAGCTGCACAAGAGAGGCAAACAGCTAAAGCAGCTGTCACAATTCCATGTACAGGTGCTGACAGGACAGTATCCACCATCAGCTTTTACTTTAGCTGTAAATTATGGATCATACCCTTCCCCTCTCCCTTACCAAGAACTCAGCTCTCTGGACAATCAGCAGCATGTGCCATCTTACCAAAGAAAGGGATGCGGGTACAGGAGCTGGGATTCTGGTGCAGGCTGGGCAACCTGTTGCATTCAGGAAGAGTGAGTAGCATCAGCCCTGGCTTGTAAATCCCCTTCTGAGAGTTCTCCTCCATTGAGAGCCATTCCTTAAAGCAGTAGAGATCCTTTACAGCAAGGCAATTCTCTCTACATTGTTTTGCAGAAAAAAGTGAAATACAGCTGTCAATGGCTTGGGAAAAAATGGCTGCACTTAGCAGTGATGTGCAGGGGTTATCAAGCTGACAGAAATCCACTAATGGGGTAACGCTTCTTTAAAGCCCGTCTCTCTGGCTCATAAACTATAAAAAAAGCTGTATGAAATGCAACAGCTTCCTTTAAGAAACATACAAACCTACATTTTTAATGAAGCAGGGTTATGCTCAAAACACAATACACACCAAGCTATGAAGAGTTCATTCCAATCTTTTTCTACAGATTTTTTTACATGTTCTTCTAATAAACATCATAGAATCATAGAATGGTTTGTGTTGGAAGAGACATCAAAGATCATCTATTTCCAATTCCCTGCCATGGATAGGGGCATCTTCCACTGGACCAGGTAGCTCAAAGCCCCATCCAGCCTGGCCTTGGACACTTCCAGGGATGAGGCATACACAGCTTCCCTGGGCCACCTGCGCCAGTGTCTCACTATCCCCACAGTAAATAATTTCTTCCTATTATTTAATCTAAACCTCTTTCAGTTTGAAGGCATTGCCCCCTGTCCTGTCACTACATGCTCTTGTAAATAGTCTCCCTCTCATTTCTAGAGTTCAAATTTTTCAATATATCCTAAAATCTCATTTGGCTTCTGTCATCTACTAAAAGCCAAAGGTGAGCTGCAATTCTTAACCTTCTTATATTAAATATTTGCATACACCTTTAATCTCACTGAATAAAAAACCAGAATTTTTAAATTGTCTCTACAGGCAACTTTAAATCAATTTTTTTCTCTGTAGATATCTGCAGATTGCCTGGTAAAAAAGTGACCTGTCTCCCACATAATGTGTTACCTCCATAACAGTGTGAAACTCACTGACAAGAAGTGTGTTGGATTTTTAAATGGGCCTTATATGAGAAATTGTTTGGGGAGAAGGGCATGGTAGAAATACCTGCACTAGAAAAAAAGGAAAAGAAAAAAAGAAAACACACAATTCTGGGAAGTTTGTGGATTTGTTATATTGGTCAATTTATCAGTGATTTGCTTATTTATGTAAGTATTCTTGAGAGCCTGAGTTACAAAATCAACTTTGAGGTCATGTGCAGAGATTTCTTTTGCACAGCTCAGCTGGAGTCTTTCCCAGATCCACAACTCATCACACAATGATGCAGAAAAAGAAATGTACTTCTGGGGTGTGTGGGGAAGGATTTAGCCAAATTCACCACCTGGTGGGTTGATGCAACCTCCTTAATTATACAACAGTTTTGGCAAGAGCAGATGATCATGAGTGTGAGCAATGGCTAACAACACTGCAAACCCTCCAAAGCACCTGAAGGATGGAGGTCATTGAGAATTCTACTAGAGAAACAGCTTTTCTGCAACAGAAATGGATGCCCCTCAATTCAGCAGGCTGAAGTCATTAATGCCCAGATAATCTGTGCTTGGTTTTAGCCAGTCCTGGTTTATTCCTTCCTCCCTTCCATGGAAGCCAGAATGCAGATGGCAAATTTATCTTTTTTATGTTAAACAACACGTGGAACAGGAGTGACCTTGCGAAGTAAAGAAATACTTAGATCGGAAATGAGAAAAACTTGCATTTGAAGCACTGGCTGAGACCTGGGAGATCTGGATTGAATTAGCTCTGTTCATTCCTGGATCCTGAGCACCCTTAAATAAGGCCTTTATTCAGTGTTCAATTGCAAAATGCAGAAGACCATTCTTCTGCAGCGCTGTCTCCTCCAGGGTTAAAGGAAGGTTATCTGCACCCTGGAAGAATGGTAACACAGCCAGAGAGAGAGTGGTCAATCACTCCTAGCTGGGTTCATACCATTGTTGTAGCACCCAATGCTGCACACAGAGGGTTTGCTGAGGTCACAGGCAAAGATTACTTCAGGTTATTATTAGAAATATTATGTCATGTAAATGACAGATGGACAAAGAGCAGTAATGGCAGAAGACAGCAAGTGTGCCAGTGGTGTTTCTAGGGACCACAAGAGACTATGTAGGGGGAGGAGGGGACATACAGACCCAAACAAAGAAAAACTTTCGCTGACACAAGACAGTTCCCTACAGCCCAATCACTTCCTATCAGCAGTGATTGAAACAGAAACTGGGGGTAGTTCTGCTATTGCAATAGCAGCCAGCAACAAGAGGCAGATGTAACCAAGAATTATGAGATGAGACATCACTTTCCCTTAAAAACTCTCATTTTAATCAATTTGCATCTAAATTTACATTGAGTGAACTTTTCCCACATGGTTTTCTTGTGTTTCATTTCATCTTATTTTACCCCCTGATTACTTTTATAAAACTTTACTCAGCCTGTCAGTTGTTATTCTTGCTAGCTAGCTTCCAAACCAAATGAACATTAAAAAAACAACATGGAAAGAGAAAAATTGGTGCAGAAAATAAATAATAAGATACAAATACATGGACACATATTGAGGGCAGTATGTCCCTCAAAAAATGGGAGAGCTCTCCCACATCAGAGAGAGTTAAATTCTTACTCATGAAGTATTTCAGCTGAAAATTTGTGTAGTCCAGCCAGCTTCTGCAGAAAGCTATAAAGTTGTCAGTAGAAAGAAGTTAAAAAATTGGAAAGTAACCAAGACCATGTGAGATGTGTTCAAGAGGCCCTAGACCTCTCTCAGCCATATAGAAATATATTAGATATCTGAGTTATCAAAAGGAATATTGGGCTCTGGAAGAACTACTGCTGATGCTGATGCTCTCTGAGGACAGGAGCTGGGAAGGATGCTATTCCAGAACTTTTCTTATAAAGAAAGCTGCATTAAAATTAGGGTTGAAGGAGGGAGGAATAATTAATGAAAACCAACATTGATTCAGGGATTTGAAGAAAAATTATTCCAGGTAAGCCCATTAACATTTAGATATATTTGCAAATGTTGTAACTTTTAGCTCAGGTGCATCAAGATCAAGTGAATATTTATGTTAGTTTATATAATTCTGACTTTAGAAGTGCCCCAGAAGTACATGTCCTCAATCAAATCACTGTGAGTTCTGGTCCTGCAGGGCCACTCATGGGCAGGGGTAAATGAAGCAAGGCCAAGATCTAACTAAAATACCTTGCAGAGCAATGTGCACAACCCTTAGCTGACTAATGTGCTGTGCATGTGTGGCAGAGATATAAATACTGTCACAGATCTTGAAAAAAAGCAGAGTGATTGTGTATTTAAGAGCACAATGACAAGGAGCAGAATATTGAGGTGGCAGGGAAGAGCCTGCCAGCAAAAAGCAAATGGTAGTACTTGGCTGCATGATTATCTCTGGATACTTGCACATAATATTGTTTCGTAGGATATATGCCACCTCTGTGTCATTGATAGAATACAAGGCAGCACAGGTACCAAGTAGAAAGCTAAATGTATGGTCAATATTCACAGTGGGATTTTCCTCTGTGCCTTTGTTTTAGAGGTGTTAAAGGAGAAGCAAGGTCCCGATTACAAAACCAACATGTTGCTGATTGTCTTAAAAAGCCCCTACATAACTCGAGAAATTATTGCCATTAGACATCTGGCACAAGTCCATCAAGCAGCGTGCTTGCCATATCTGTAGAAAAGGTTTGTATTTTATTTGGGACACTAGAGCTGGGGCTACTCTTCCAGTAAATGCAGATCTGAATAATATTTTAAAATGTGCTTCAAGGAAGACAAGAACAAAGCAGTGCACTTTAGGCAGGGATGCCAGCTGCCCAAATATCGGTAATATCGGTGATATCGGTAATGACTAGTCTTTTAGGAGCTTAACATGACAGGAAAAAGAAAGCTTCACCCTGATATGGGTGTGTGGGTCTGTCCTCTGCAAAGAACAGCAAGCAATCATAATTCTGTTACAGTTAAAAATAACCAAACCTGGACTGGGCAGAAGAGCAAAAGCTGTGTGCAGGGCTCAGGAAAACCTGTTTTATTCTAGTCAGAGAATCTGGGAAGGATGTAAAATTTCACTGCAAAGAGGAAAGAAAGAAACTCGCCTCCATGACCATGGTGGGAGGACAAGGAACAACAAGGAAAGGGCTGCTCAGGAGGTTGTGTAAGAGAGTAGTGTCTGTCACTGGGATCTGTTTACAAATACCTGTCAACAGTAGATTAGCTATAGTAAGAGATGCGTTGGACTCCTCAGGTTCCCTGTCAGCCCAATTTCAATGCACATTTCTCTGCATATAGAAGGACACAATAACTACATTGTAGTTTCGGTTTATTGGGTACAACTACACAGGCAATGCCTCTGGTCTCATCATTTTTGTCACATTTTTGTCATAGCAGGAAGTGCTAAATGATTGGTATATTGCTCAGCCAGATTTGTTGCATCTTCTGGAGCTGCATTTAGTCAAAACTTGAAAGAAGCAATTACTCTCTATAGTAATAAAAATATAAATACTGGCCTAGTAAGATAACAATAACAGAAAACAATATGTTAATTATTGAAACTGCTTATGTAATTCAAATTGATACTTCTTTTCAACACAATCCTCCAAACACCTGATGTAACGTAGAGGTCTGGACTACAAATTCAGACCACACCCTAGCCATGAGCACAGTGAGAGCTGAATCAGTCTGTGTGTACAGAGGAGAGAGCAAAGTGAAAACCTGTGCAAACCTAGAGGGTCCAGCTTCACTCAGATTCACTTGCTACTGCAAGCAAGCCTGGACAGTCCCTCACCACTCCCCTGCTGCATACATATCCCCACGAAATGAAAGTGAAATGTGAGCATGTTTTTCTTCATTTACCTGCACACTGGTTTTGGAGCTGGCCCAGCTCCCGAGGGATTGCACTCCTGGAAGATGTAGTTACACAGCAGAGACTCAGCAGCCGGTTGGCAGAATGAACTCACCATTTTCAGTTCAGTCCAGGCAGTGTGCACAAGCAGCTCTTGGGTCTCCTCTGGGTCAGCATACGAGGAGTTGAAGAAAACAAGAGCATTCTTCGCCAAGATAGCACTACACACCTCACCTCTGTATGTGCTGCAGTAGCCTGCGTCACCCTTGTACAGCTTGCTGTCGAGGACAAGAGCACACACACACACACACACACACACACACACACAGAGTAAGCTCACAGATCTAAACAGCTACATGAGCACGATGGCCCTGTTTCTGAATAAAGTGGCATGTGTAAGGTTAACAGAGGGCAGAGGAGATGGTAGATGTTTATACCACTAAAACCAGCTAATATAATGCAAGAATGAAAATTCTGCAGGGTACCTTGATGCCAGCCCAGGTGAGCTCCAGGGATGAGGCTCTGACCAAGTGCTGTTAAAGTTATAAGTGGACTGAAGCCTGAGCAACCACATAGAACCATGACCTAGTATGGCCCCTCACTCTGCCCCTGGGCTCTAATGGGAAAGTATTTTACTTTCCTGCTTCCCTGCAGTAGGGATCAGCCATGCTGCTTGCTTGCATTGCTTGCAGTTCTGTGATAACTCAGGATTTTTCGCTCTGCTGTCTAACAAGAGTTAGAGTTTAATGTAAGATAGACTTGATGAGCAGGAGACAGGTAAGTTCAACCCATCATATGCCAGGGAGTTTTTCACAAGGTCAGACCAAGGTCCTGCCTGCCCTTCCACAGCTCCTGCATCACTCCTGACCTGCCCCTCTTCCACACCTTTAGCTGGGGGACTCAGAGATGAGGAAGGCACAAGTCTTTGTGTTTTCCTTCCCAGTGTTTCTCTGCAATGTGCATCTTTTCACCACATCTCCCATTTTGCAAAGTCCTGACACATAGCATGGAGACAGAGCTATACAGGAGCAGTAGAAATCACAGTAGGGTCATCTTCTTTTAGGGCCATTTACTTATCTTTCCCATGTTATTTGTATCTGGAAGGAGATCTCTCCCTGCTCCCTTCCTCCCTTCCTCCCCATGGTCATCAAAAGTAAGCAGCAGGGTAGGGGCAGTGCACAGGCCAGCCATGCTTCCAGTAGCTCCCACGGTCACCCACCAGCAGCAAGGACTGCAGGTGAGCAGGTGCCCTCTGCCCAGGCAGCCTGTGGGGGGCGGAGTCCTGGGTATGGGAGGCAAAGCTGTGAAAACAGACTCCCTGTGTGTGGGGCATGGCCAAAACAGGGCAGAGAGGAGGGCTGAGTGCAGCTGTCCCCACTGCCATTCGGTCAGTGTAACTGGGGTCAGAGAGTTCAATTCACAACATGCCAACCATTTGGAGCAGTCAACAGAGCTATTTGTATCTTTGCCTTTTATTTCTTTCCCCTGTCCAAATAATCACCCATTGTTAACTCTGGGGTTTCTTGCTGATTTTTTTGCTTTTTTTCAGAAAGCTGGAGGTACACGGACAAAGGATAACAGTGGATGCTCACATTTCTGTTCTTCAGATGCTGTTTTCTGCAGATGACAATCCCTGGCCCTGTTTCAGCTGCTCTATTTTGGGCTCCATGTGAATTTTTTCTTTAATTTTTTTTTCTGTCACATTGGATAAAAAAATACAGGAAGGCACCAATCCCTTTATGTTTATCAAAATGGCAGTGATGCTCTGACACTGCATTATTCCAGGCTCCATGGACAACCTTTCATGTGACACAGGAGTCCCTCAGCATGCTGCACTAGTCTCACAGCTCATGACATTTCCCCAGCACACAGCAGATTTCCTCAAAGCAATGCACCAATCCCAGTACCCTGCTAGAACTGCTCTTGGCATGGCAGGGGTCATGTTATTTGCATTTCCCTGATGATTCCCATTGTGCTTAATCTGAAAGTTGCGTCCTTCCTGTGGCCAGGGGCAAAAGCAGGGACAGGTGTGCACGGGGCAGTTGTGCTGCTGACATCAGGAGACTGCAGAGGCAGACTGAGAAGAGCTAACAGCGCTAACATAATGTTTCCTTGCTTTTCTAAAATATGCAAGGAGACAGACCAAGTTGCAATGGAAAAGTAGCAACAACATGTTTCTCACAATGGTTTGTCACAGAAAAGAAAAATCATGCAGCAAATGTTAAGAACACCAGTGGGATAGATGGGCTGACCACTTGGTCTGTGTCCCCATGCCTGTCATACGTGCATGGGTGCAGGTGTAAGGCATAAGTCTGCCATCATCATTGGGTGGTCACTTAATCACTTACAAACTTCCTGAATCAACCTTGCAAGCTCCTGTGATGGAGGCAATAGCCTTTGCAGGGAGTCTGTGTCAGCAGAGCGGCAAAACCATTTGCTCAGACTTTCCTAGCCTCTGCTCTTTTCTGTGGTGGCCAGAAGCTCCCAGCCCATCTCCCAGGCTAACATTCTCATTTTCCTTCCAGACTGATCAGCCAGTGCAGCATGTAGAAATATGGAAGGATTCTAAAGCGAAAAGGCCAGCTAAATTGTTCAGTCCTGCAAAAATTACTAAGAAGAAGTTCATTTCTCATCGCATGTAAGTGGCTTTATTCATCCATAACTCTGCTTGGAACAAACATAATCTTCTCCTGCCTAATCTGGTGAGCACCAAATAAAATTATATTTATTAACTGTGAACAGGTAGGAGTTTACCTTGCAGTTAAGCTTTGCAGTGAAAATTTATAAGGTCAAGGCAAACTGTGGATCTGTAACCAAATAGAAGTTCCTTCAAAATATTCTCCCCACTACCATATTTCAAACACCCTTACTGCTGGCTTGACTCAAAACCATTGTTAACCACCCAAGCTTACTCTCCAATTATGCCTCTGTGAAGGAGATCAGTGATCCCTATGGGTGAACCTCATCTGCACAGCTGGAATGAAAAAACCCTACCTCTTAATTTAAGCCAAATTAACCAAACCCCCTTGGTTCATCTTTTTTTCTTCTCCCCGGCCAGAAAGAGCCTCCACAAAGCCACAGAAAGTCATTCTTACCTCCATTCTGCCAAGAGGCACCAGATCCAGGAATTGTGATGAACCAGGAGAAAGAAGAAATGGAAAAGACATCAGTGACACTTCATCACTCCCTCTGAGATGCATAGTCAAGATTTCCATGCTAGGAAATGTGTCTGACAACTGTAAGCTGTATGAAAAAAATGCACCTAAATTCTGTTCCTTTGTTTGTATCTTCTTGTGGGGAAGAAAAGTTGGCCAACACTAAACACTGTAAAGTGAGAAAGAATGAGGAGGAGGAAGTGGATTGTTGATGGCAGTGCTGGCTGAAGTGGATTCTTGCACCATAAACCCACTACTTTTATCCTGATCCTTTGGGTCCCATGTAACCAGCAGGTAGCATCCCGTGTTTAAGCCACATGGATATCCATTACTTCAGGCAGCAGCTGTAAAAAGCAGGAGAGGCCAGGGCTGGGGATGCAGTACCAGCACACAGGAGTGGCCCTGGCTTGCCATGCCACAGGGAGTTGGGCAGCGCCAGCACAGGGAGGAGGCACTGGGCATCAGCCAAGGGCCAGGGCACCTCTGCCCTTGGAGCCTTGTGAGCTGGGGCAAGGCCGAGCCAGACTCTTGCTCAGGTCTAGGGGGCAGTTCTCCTCCTGCTGAGCACACACAGACTGGAAGAGTATAACTTCCACTAGCCCCAAGTACCTGTCCACCCCACTGCATTTGTAGGGGACACACTTGCCTGGGCTAAAAGCAGAAGTGGGGATGGGAAATACAGCACCAAGTGGTGAGTACATTATGGAGCAGAGATTACTGGTAGGTTTCAGTGCCCAGTGTAAGAAAGGGTATGATTATTTTATCAAGAAAGCAGAACCTAAGGCACAGAGAGATAAACAAGTACCTGCCTGGTTAAAAGCAGAACCAGGGCTACTATCCCATATCCAGTTTGATTCCTCTTTCCTCTAATTGAATCCCCTTGCCTGTCCAAAGAGGGACAGGACAAGCTACCACCTTTCTCTCCATATGACAAATGCTGTTAGTTAGCTCTGATAGAGGTATTTCTCCTCTTTGGAAATTAATTTTCATATCTGGGAGACGTCTCTAAGGGAAGAGATAACTTCAGGCAAGGCATGGTACTACTCTGACAGCAACCACCCTGCTTTCTGGATGCCAGCCCCTTGTGAAGCTGAACTGCTTGAAGCTATTTTCACTTTGCTGTTAGATGATACCAACGCTGGGTCATGGCCACAACTTCCTCCATATGGATGAACTTACCAAGTGTGCTTCTGGGACACAAAGTACAAGACAGCACCAAACATTCAGGAAATGACAGCTATGCCTGTCTCCGAAGTGAAAGAGTATACGAGGAAATAGCCTGGTGAAGGATGTACTCAGACTCAAATTTAGGCCCCCACACACTATCAGCTCTCCAAGCCTTCCCCTCTTCCACCGCAGTACTCCACATCCCTTTCCTCTTCCCCAGCAGGAAAGGCTAAAAAAATTAATGGCCTTTTCTTTCCCTGCATACCTGAAATGCTGATGGTTGCTGCTGCTTTTGCGGCTCCAAAAGTTTTGCTGTGCTTGTTTGTGGCAAGACAAGTGAACAGGCCAGGTCGGGTGACATACACTTGCAGTCTGGAATCAACCACTCTGTCCTTGACACTTTCTGCTATCGACCCCACAGAAACCTGAAAGAGAGAAAGCCCAGCTCAGTAATATTTCTAACAATGACACAAACAGGCAAACCAAGGAAAAATCTATGAGACAGAGTCCCAAGCATTTAAATTAGCAGAGGAAGATGTGGTAAGGAAACAAAAGTGGCAAAGACCTAAAGCTGCTGGTGTTACTTTGGTGCTTTCATAGCCACCAACTTCACACACAGAAATAAATATTAAAAGATCTCTCCTATTTCACACTTCAGCAATACTTTTGCAATTAGGTTTCAGTTCAAGAGGATCATAGTCACAATTTGGTTTATGTAATTGAGTTGGCTAATTACTACACGGCTTCTTGTGGTAGATTGTTTGCCTCTTCATGCCTTAGGAACTGCACAAGTTGACTTTGTGAACATCTGCTATACACAGGAAGAAAAGAAAATAGTTTGGAAGTCATTGATTCTGGACTAGTATAACCACTGCAATACTTTCAAAGCAGTCATGAGCATAGAAAGTGCTCTGGCTACAATGCATTAGCAGATACCTGGTAGATTTTCTTATCTCACAACTAGAAATATGGAAGGGGCTGAAAATATTATTATTTTGGCCAGCTCTTTTCCCAGATCAGTAATTTGCAGTTAAATAAGCTTGAAGCCTGCTGATTTTGGCTGGTTGGCCTTGATTTACCATCAAGTCTTTCCTGCCAATATGGCATTTATTAAAGTAGGAGAGCATGGTACACACAGACTCTACCTTGCAAAGCCAGTGGAAGAAGAGTGTTGCCTGCTCTGACCTTCACACTGATAAGAAGCATCACACATAATTCAAGTGAGGTATGTTGCCTGGAGACCCCCTAGGTGCTGCCTGACTCTAAGGACACTGCAGATTTTCTCCCTGGATTCTCCCCAGCAAAGCACTCTACCTACACATGTAACTAAGACAGAAATATCAATCTGACTCCCCTGGAGGTCAGTAAAAATGTGTTTTCAATTAGACCTTTCAGTGAAATTAAATACCCATGAGTATTGACAGCAATTGAAAAAGCAAGAAGGAACTCATCAATGTTGTAACATGTCTTGGAAGCAGATTGGATTCTCAATGAAAAGAAAATGCTGAAAAGAATATATTTGTTTTGCCTCTCTCAGAGTCAGCTTAGACTTGTGGTGAGAGAATGTTCATGGGAAGAAATCACTAAATAATCAGACCAACACAGTTTGTAAGTACTGCACCAGGTATGTCAGCCACTGTGCAAATGAAGGGACCAGGGATATATTTGGCCTTATAACATGAAGTCAGTTCAAGAGGGTGGGAGCCCAGGGGATATTTTTTCACAGATATGTCTTTTGTTACAGAGCTGCTCAAATTCAGTTTTAGACTCCTTTTCTCTCCAGAAACCAGTCAGCACTTAAATGGTGCAGGGACCTTCTCAGCGGGAAGAAGGTATTTCCTACAGGCCACCTCTTTCTTCGAGCATCTTGGTGGGATAGGTGGCTGCTTGCCACGAGCAGCTTTTGCTAATCCAGTGTTCTCTCCCTGCTGGTTCCTCAGGCCTCAGGTGTACCACGTCTGGCAGCACTGGATTGTGCCTGCTGAGAACAGATAACTGGGATTGCTCCTTCCAGCTTGGGACGCAGGAGGGACAGATTGCTCAAGTTACTGCAAGCAGCGCAAGCAGTATGCACCATGTACAGGGGAAAATCACAGGCAGTGGTGCCTAGGACTTCCACACTGGCCATCTGTTTTTTTCCTTTACTGGAAACTTCAAGATGTTCCCTTGTGTTAATTGATTCCCTTTCCTTTTCAACCACATTTCCTGAGATTTTGTTTCCAGGAGTTCTCTTTTTAGTGTTTAAAACATCACTTGAGCTACCAGGAAATTAGAGACCTCTTCATATCTTCACACCTGGCTCATTTATTCCTGGATATGTGGAAAACTACATTATAAGGTCCATGATGCCCTATGGTGCATAGCAGGAGGAAAATATATTGTGTTTCTAAATAGGTAGGCCAGGCAGCTGCTGCACAGAGAAGTTTCCATCCTCCTCTTCCAGGGAAGCTCAGTAAGCTCAGCAGACTCCTGTTCTTTGAACCTTGGGATAATTACAGGTTGGTGTTCAGAAACCATAATGCCACAGGCAGGCTGCATCTTCAAATGACTCACCCTTGCTGTGAACCAACCCTCAACTCTCCCAGAGACAGGCTCTCATTAAGGTTTCCTTGCCATATTTAAAGTGAGGCAATCAGGTGCACTACCCTCCTGGGACTGGGCTATGCCTTTCAGACAGCAATGAGGCAGAGCAGATATGACCAGTCAGGCAGTGGCCCAGGCAGGGCTGAGCATCCTGTCATGTACCTCAGCTCTCTGTGGGACCCACTCATTGGGATCTCAGGAGAGCACAGGTGTGTGCTCTGGAAATATATTGCTCTTTCTAGGTACCCCAGAGTCCTGCAAAATGTTTCATTCCCAGCGGGGAAGAAGTCTTAAAAAAACACCTGCAGTTGTCTCAAAGTAAATATTGTCAGAAACCAACAAGCACCCCAGGGTGCAGAGGCTGATCTGATGCCTTTGCTGCTCTGCCTAGCAACACTGAAGGAATATAGAAAATTAGCCCTAATCAGACTGGAGGACATAATAAGGTGTAGAGGAGGCAAGGAAGGCAAGACAGCCTGCAGAGTAGCCATGGGTCTTAATAACGTTTTAATGTGTGGAGAGAGGAGATACAAACCAGGATGGTGATAGCCCCCTGAAGTAAGAACCAAGGGGATTTATTGGTCCTCCGGACCAGCAAGTCCACAGGAATGGTCAGTATTAGCCTGTGCTCAGGACTCGGGGCTGACAGGAAATCCATGAGAAAGAGCAAAAGCAAATTGCCAGCCTGCACCCAGCAGACACTCCACCTGCCTCCACAGAATCATGCCCTGGAACTCACATCCTTTAAAAAGCTGTCAAAAGACCAAAGACAGTATAAAACATGTTCATCTTGAGCACATGAAGACTAGAGAGAAGCTATGGCCGGCTTGGGCTGCGGTGCTGCCATGACTGTGTTTCCCTGCTCACTCCCACACAGGCAATATTAGGCATCAAGTAGGTTTTCAGTTCACTGAAATGAAGGCATTGCAACAGCCTACACACAGGCATGAAAGCCAGGCAAATTGAAAGCAAGCACCCATATTAAGTGGTCAGGATCATTAGACCACAGAATCTTTCCTATGAGACACAGTGGATTTGCATCCCTTGGTGCCTGCCACTGGAGAGGGTGTGCCTTTCTTAAGAGCATGTTTCTACCCAGGGATAAATTCATGACATATTTCACATCATCTAGGTCAGCCTAGAAAATTTCATATCTATTATCGTCTTCAAATATCCTGTGCATAATGTGGTTCCACAGGTATTTGACCTCAAAACAGTTTGGTCTATCTAATTCCGTGTCATATTTGACATATTTGTCAAATATGCAATTTTGCCTCATTATTGTTACCACATTATTAAAAAAGGAAAGGAAAGATAGCTACAGAAAGACACAATGAAGTCCTAGAAATTCTGTCTTGGAGGATGGTTGGAAAGTTCTAAAGCACTCTTCATCTTGGGCTTTTTAGGTCCTAACAAATTAGATAATACAACACCGTGGATAAGGAGGACAATGTTTTTCCAGGGAAAACTGCAGCAGAGAGATGATCTGGACTCAAACAGTTTGAAAACCAAGGTGCTAAGTTAGGAAGGAATAGAAACCACTGGTGCTGACTACCAGCCCTTCCAGCTGACAGCAGTCCTCCAGTGCCAAAAGCATGAAAAAGAGGCACTTACAGCTTTCCCATTTTCCAGCCAGGTGACAGTAGGGACTGGAAGGCCGGTCGCTGTGCACCGCAATGTCACCACGGACCCAAAGGTGATGTTTTGGGATTCAGGAGCCTTCAGGATTCTGGCAAACACTGTAAGAGAAGACAAAGGTTCTAGTTGAACAATAATGTAAAGCTGAGGCTGGTGCCTGGGTGTACTCCCTCCCCAGTGGGTCTTGATATAAGTCACAGCTCCATTAATAAAAAGTAGAGCATAGAATAGGCTTCCCTTGAGGAGGAGAAAAAAAAATTTAGTGTGGTTACATTCTGCACCTTACAGACCAAAAGTTTACCTCTGGAAATTTCTGTCAAGTCCAAAGCCTAGAGGAAGTAATGTGCAAGAAAACCAAGAGGAAACTCTTCCGTAGCATGCAGATGGAACAGCTTATGGCAAAAAAAGCAGCAAGTCACCATGCTGCCCTGCCCAGGTTGACCTGTGAAATTTTGTCTGAACCATAAAGAACCACCAGTATGGATATGTGCCATGAAGGTTAAGGGTCAGACAAACATCTCAGTCTGATTGCAGTGATTAAGACTTGCCACAGAGTGCTGCAAACACTGGCATTTTCCACACAACAACAAGCTACCTTGAGGGGAAATGTCTAACATCAAGCATCAAGATGTGAGAAAATGGCTGGCAAAAACTTTAGGAAGATGAGATTGCAGTGGAAAAGTAGATTTTTAAAGTGGCTTCTCATTTCTACAGCTCTTGCTTCTTTTGTGGAACTATGGTTACTGGGCACTTTGCAGATAAATGACATATGCATTCCCTTCACCCACCCCCCTTCCGTTGTTGTTGTTTTTGTTGTTGTTGGGTTGAGGGGGGGGATTGGGAATTGGGCAAGGGGGAGGACTGTTGGCCATGAATAACAACTGAAGTATTTTTGCTGAAAACTTATTTTGGTCCAGAAACACAACCCTGATGGTCTTAACAAGCTGCTGTACTTGGACCACATGGAGAAAAGCAGAGAAGAGAAACTTCCCACCTGGAACATTTGAGTTCTGACCTAAAATTTTTAATGGAAACACCAGAATGTCTGTACGGAAGCAGGCTCAAAAACACTGCTATTTCTTACTCAAATTTCTCATGCTTAGTGAGTTACACCTTCTAGACCACACAGTAATGTCTAAAAATCTCCATCAGAAACTTTAAGAAGCAGGGAAGTTTCTCTTTGTGTTGTCAGAAAAGCCTGAGATCTTGTTTGCCACTTTTATCTGTGTGTTTCTCCTTACCAACATACCTCACCACATCAGCATCTTCTGTTTGCCCTGTTCAGAATTAGAGCATCTAAGTGTTCCCCTTAGTGTTTCTAATAGTGTCCCCACTATTTGGGATGGGAAGGCTTTGTCTGCAAAATTTCAGTTGAACTGGAAAAAAGTATATGCTTTCCACATAGTCCTTCCACCCAGTTCTCAGCTAGTATGCAGCTGAGGTTGGTTTTCACAAAGAGCCTAAAAACAGCTTTTGCTCATAGATAAGTAGCAATAGGAGTTAATCTCAGCATGGAAACCTTTTTGCCTTTCAATAAACTCTTGGGCAGAGGCTTTCTGGAAGATTAAGTTTAGTGTCAGTTAAGTGAAAATGGGGAGAAGATAAATATTATATTGAGCTTCTTAATTCTTCTGCATGCTTCAAGAAATCCCACTGTCTCTGCTCAGTGCCACCTGCCTAAAGTCAAAGCAGAGCAATATCAGGCTTCTGCACCTCCTTACCCCTCAGCGAGGCAGCAAGTATGAAGCTCCATCAGTAATAAGCAAAGCTGCAGTCGCTGGCCAGAAGCTTTTCTCATGAATAATAAATAAAATGAAACCTTTGTCTGAAGTTTCACTTCAGGCCATTAACACCAGATGGTTATGAATTCGACCCAAGTTTTGCAGGCTAAGCTCATAATTATTTTTATACTTCATTTGGAGAAATACTAAACTTTGGGGCCTGCCCTCTGGCAGCAGTTACATTCACATGGCTCCAGCTGAAGCCAGCATCTTCGCTTCCAGAGTTGGAATATGGCCCTTAGTGCTTCTCTTGTGCTGCCCAGTATGCTGCTGGGACCCTTGCCCACCTGATGCTGCTCTCTGACTCTGCTGCTCAGTTAAATTAATACCAAAGTGACAAATTACCAGCACCCAGTTAGCTGCTGCTGGACAGTGGCATATATGCCCTCCTCTGTACTAGCTGGTCTCCCAAAATCTGCTAGGTTCTTTCAGCCAGGAGGAAAAAAGACACACTTTGAAAATGGCAATAGCACAGGCAGTGTGCAAAGCCACAGCAAGCACTATGGCTGGTTCAGCTTATGCCTGGCATGGTGCCTGTGGGGAGGTCAGAAAGCTGCATTCCTCTTTCCAGGGTCCAACCATCAGCACTGATCACTGCACTTGCTTTAGTAGCCCAGCACACTACTAGGTAAGCAGTTGTCTGCCACCATAGGTAAGGTAAAGCATCAGGCCATTCTAAAATCCTAAAACACCAAATACAGGGATTAAAAAATCCAGCAATAGCTCCTAAACACTCACATTTTTCCAGTGGTAAGTACTGCAGGGAGGGATGGCTAAATAAAATTTTGCCTATAAGGAACTAAGCTGATTTCCAAAGTGTGGAAGAAATGAAATTCCTTCTATCCCCAGTGCTATTATGTGCATTTTTCAAGACCTTCAGAATTGAAGTTACAGATTTAATTCTTTAACGTTTCAGATACTTACATTTGAATGCTTTAAAATATTTTATTTAAAGTTTAGCTATGTACCTTAAGTATGTAGCTGTAGATGGTATTTCTGGAATAAACTGGTGGTGGGGGGGAGGATTAAATTATTTTATTTTCAAATGAGAAATTTCCTGGGACAAGGACCAGACTTTACAGGTCCTAAGAGGTTTTGGAGCATGGCTGATCAGCCAATCCAGGGAAAGAGTATTAAAAAAATAGTATCGCCCTATTTCTCAACCACATAATCTGTGGGTAGATGATCAACACATTGACATAGCTGTCAGACTTCAGTGCTGTGGGAAAGTCAGGATGGGTTGCATAAGTGCAGCCAGTGTCACCATCCACCTGTGCAAAGCAGGGCAAGAACACCAGGATGAGTTTAGGGTCCATTTTGGCAACTGCATGAGCAACAAAATCTGTCCTGTATATAAATGGCAGAACACAGACCCCCCAACTATGATTCTTCTGGCCCCTCCCTCTCCTCTCCCACCCCCCAATTCTGCAAGTAAAGACAAGAGGCAAAGGCAAGTAAGAAATGGAAAATCTGGCAGTAGTGTACCTGGCAGGAAGAGGTGGGTGAAAGGCAAGAGGAAGGATCAGGAAATAGGAATAAATGTTTGTAAAATTCACCTTTTTTGGTGGGCTCAGGACCTTTTCTTGTTCTCAATTTTCCTCAGAGTGAAAATTTCCAGCAATCAGTGATTTCTAGTACTTCCATTACTGGTCTGTCTTTTTCCACATCCTCCTGAATTTGGATTTTTCCTTTGCTTGTTTACCTACATTACTATTACAAGGTTAGCAACATTCTTATCAATACCCCTTGGCTCTCTGCACTGGAATCACCCACAGGCATGCCAAAAAGGCAGTTAGGGAAAGTGGGCAAAGACAGCTTAATTTATTTATTTATTTATTTCAGTGGAAAATAAAACAGAGGAGCTGTAAATGAAATCCAGACAGCAAAAAGCCAAGACAGCATGTCAAATTTCACTCCCAAGCCCCTTAATAAATGTATTTTTTTACAGCCTTGGTAAATGATGTTCTGTGCGCTGCAGGGCTTGCTAGGAGGTATCTGTACCGTGGCCAGCTGCTCTCATTTCTGAGAATTACGTAACATCATCCAGTCCAAACAGTAGAGCTTTAATTCAGTCACAAAATTTTTATACTATAAAAAGATTAAAGCAGCATTCCCACCCCCCTTCCTCCACATTGAATGGCTAACTCTTTCCAGGTGACTTTTTTTCCCCATTGCCTTTGATTGAGCTATGTTTAATTTCCCAGGTTTGGGGTCTGGTCCCGCAGTCCTGGCAGATGCCTGCCCTCAGTCTGGGTAAAGCCTATTTTTTTTTAAAGAAGGCTGGATTTGGCCAGTCACAACCAGACAGCTGTGTAGGTGGCCTGGAGGCATGCTGCTGCTTTGAGGAAAGGAAGTGATGCCCAGAGCACCAGTGATGCTGTTTGTTTTTTGCCTTTTTACGTTAATATGCTCTCTGTATTCTTCACACATATATTTGTAGCTCTGCAGCCTATTGTACTAGAGGCTGGTTTTCCCAGTACTTTTCCATGGTCTTTTCCTAGGCAGAAAGACAAAAGAACTTGCAGAGCTCCAAGCCCTGGGAGGTGCATGGCCCCTCTGCTATCTTGGTTCCTCCTGGGAACCAAGGCCTACAACAACTCTTTAGGACACATTTCATGGACAAAGGCTGGCTAGTGCTGAGTGGGGGACTCCAGAGAAGGGGCTTGACCTGGGCAGGGGGGAATTACATCAGCTATTGTCCTCTTAATTGGTGCTTTTTATCAATTATGCTAATTTCCTAAAACGTATAAAAATGTACTCATCCTTGGGAGGGTGGGCTTTTGTGGACATCTTTCCATAACTGCCCCTGAAGGTCTTCAAATAAAGATCCTCTCTTATATTACCTCCTTACTAAAATGATCTTGAGTTTCATTTCCAGGTTGGGAAAAAGGCAACCCCAGCATCAGTCAAGCACAAGTTTTGGGATGTGGGGTAGGTTGCTTTTTATCTAGAAGGCACAGTTTCTTTGGTGAACCCTGTATTTCAGAGAGTATGAGAAACACTTTCCCATAAACTTAGCCTGTCAACATCCACAGGTGTTCATATCCAAGAGTTTGATGGCAGAGTTCTGGCATACTGTAAAGCATCTGCATCCCCAATAGTCCAAAGCAAGGTAAGGCCACCAGGAGTTAACTTTGTGTTGGCAACTGCCTGGTAACATTCCCTTCCCACTGCAGCCAAAGTCTGCTCTCATACATGAACCAGACCAATGTGCCCATCCTCCCAGATCTGATATCTCAATGTGCCTCACTTTCCACAACTGCTTTGTATTTATAAATGAAAATTTATCATTGCCTTATCAATGAAAATTTATCATGGCCTTTTGGGTGCCTGAAACCAGGTCTTAAGCATATTATTTTTTTCATCTAAGCTGCAGAACACAGTGTGTAAAGGCAAATCTTGTGTTTACAACACATTTTCCTTTGCATCCAGTGTTGTGTTGAGATCCAATGTGTCTACACTGCTGCTGGAACTGGTAAACCACATATTGTCTTGGAAGGTTTCCAGATATAAATACCCTGGCAAAGACTTTGCACTGTGCAAAATTCATGTGTAAGTACTTAGCTAAATTTCAAACATTTTTTGTTTGTGTTTGCCAGTGTTCCCATAGGTCTTTTGTACCTGAAGGGGGAAAGGTCATAATTATTTCTTGGACTTTGCTTACAAAGCCATAGAAAAAATATTTCTTCTTGCTAGCTGTATGCTGTGAAGAGCCAGGAACTTGTGCCACTGTGATTTTTGCCAGTGAGATGTCCGTTTGTCTAACTTCCCATTCAGATCCATTCAGCTCATAACTATTCACTCTTCCTGACAAGCCTAAACCAGGCAGTCAGGGAGAGGTAAAAAGTGGAGGGACTACCATTTCCTTCCCACTGGTGAGAGATGAGGGAACGTCTGACAAATACATTTTAAATACATAAAAACCTGCAGCATTTGTGTCTTCTAACATTACCTGCATAAAATGAAAAAAATTCTTGAAATACCAGTGCCAAGAACAGACCACACACCATGCTCATGGATCAGCAGTCACAGAGACAGTCACACCAAGCTGTGTGCAGCAGCTAATCACATTCCAAGAACCAGGGCTGACCAGGCAAGATACAGTCTCTGCAGCTGACATGACAGAACCAAATCCCACCTTGGAGAACAAACATATTCTCCAGCAAGGACAAGGAGACAAGGAGTCAACCACTCCTCTCGCAGCAGCAGCAACAGCAGCAGCAGCAGCTTCTGAGTGTGGCTTAGCACTTTCAAAATGGGGATGACTTAATAATTAAATCCCAAGATAACTGCAAGGTCAGTTTTACTTTGATCTCCAAGTATTTCTTACCTAAGTTGCAGTACATATCTTTTTTTGTAAGCCTACCAAGTAAATACAAAGAGGAGCAAAACAGCTCCAGCAAAGCTGATATGAGACACTTCCATTTACCTCTATCAAATTGCTTACCCATTTTATTTAATCTCTGTATAAACACGTTTATTGCTACAGAACCATGTGTATACAAGTTATCAAAACAAAAAAAAGTACATACACACTGTAGGAAACACACAATCACTCTACTATTTCTCAAGGAGCAGCGCTATTATGTATGGGCCCCAAAAGAGCAAGGTGAGGAAGAGCTGTAAGCAAGCTGTAAGCAAGCAGTACTTCATCATCCACTGACCCTCACCCTTTTATTGTGGTAACCCAGGAGGATAAGCCTCCAATGCATCTGAAGCATCTGCATTTTGTACACAATGGCAAGATGCAAGTTCTTCTGGGTCCTGACATATTAATTGGGAGACTTGGGTCTTGTAGTCGTTAAAGCATCATGCAGCACAGGCTAGACTCCACAGCAATACATGGACACTCAACCTGGAGCCTGAGGCCATGAGGTGGGCACCAGAGACAATTCAAGATCTGTGTGAAAGGAAGATGGAGCAAGGCACAACATCTCCATCCTGAATCATATGCCTTCAGATTCAAAGCTCTAGTGTCTGATATAAAAGAAAATTTTTCTTAGCAAGGCAATAAGTTTTCAAGCTAACTTTATTTTAGGGTGGACTCCTAGATTTATGGGTGGTAGAACAATTTGCATTAGTAGAAGGAGTCATGTGATGGTAAATATATCAGCCACTAACTTCTCAGCTGTGAAGGACTTTACACTGCATGTAGATGTCTCTGGAATCCTACAAGGAGACACCACAAATACACAAAGACGTAATAACCAGGAGTAAAATGTAAATAGATAGCTTATATCCTGTGTGACTATATAAAACCTGTTCTCTACAAGTGTTCATCTCTATATACAGAGCAAACACTAGATTCAAGGACAAGTGAGGATAATGCGTTCAAATTACTTCCCAAGGAAATGAATGAGGAAATTCTTCTCATGTCATTACTGGTCTTATATTTGTGTTTGGTTTCTTTGAGGGAAAGACCCTTTTAAACCTCCTCATGATCTGTCTTGTCTACAGTACAGAGTCATATCAGGTGCATTTATCTCTGCCTCTACCCACTACTGAATATGAAATTGGAAAGGAAGCTCCCAGCTTCCCGAAGTCAAGGAGCAATTCCTTTCCTTGTTCCACTCATGATCACGACCCATCATGACTGCTGCCAAGGCTACTAGTCTGTGCGCACATATTGAAATCATGGCTATGCATACCCAAAAATGAGATAATTCATGCATCATCCTGACATCTGGTCTTCACCATTAGTATTAGCAATACAATAAATTTAATTACATATCATGTGATAAGTATTCCCTTCTGTCTAGTTTAAAGTGCTGCTCAGTACCTGCTAAGATGTTCCTTGGTTTGGGGACAGCAAGGAACCTGTTCCCTGCTCACCTTATCCATCACACATTCTTGATTTTTAGTGTTGAAAACTCATCTAGTTCCTCCTACAGCAGAGATCCATCTCTTTTCCAAATTCTCAACTCCCTATTTGATATACCCTTTTTGTGAGGGTCTATGAGGGGCTCCAGCCACTTCAGAATGCTTGTTTCAGTTTGCTCTGGTCTCCTTTATCTGATAGCTATGGATATTCTCTATCCTCCACTCCCTTCATTGTTCTGTGGGAAGCTCATGCTTTCTAGCTAGCCAATGGTTTAGAGAAGGGAGGGATTTTAACTGACACGTCATTTTTTCTCTTAAAACCATAATTCATGCAATGATGTGAGAGGGTCATAAGTTTTTCAAGTGCCTTCCCAAGGTCTTTGTTAGGGGAAAGAGGCTTTTGTGAAAGGAAATAGCAGGCTCAAATGCTTTTAAAGAAGAATTTTGTGTATGTGCCTTGTCTGAAGCCTCACTGCAGCTCCTCATTGCAAGAGGCCACCCTGTGATAATGACTCAAAGGCAGCATGAACCTCATGCCAATGACACAGCGGAGCAAGCTTCGGAGGTAAATTGAATAGATCACGTGTACTTGTCATTTATTGAAGGTCTGATGCTGCTTTCCCTCTTACCCTGTAATTAGGCCCATGATTGTTTCTGCAGCATCTCAGAACCTTGGGATGACTCTGATGAGTGCCGCAGGTAGGAGGAGATTTAATGAGATATTCTGGGTTTTCAGTTGCGCCCACGCCACCCCACTGAGGTCAGCCAAATACTTTGGTGTAATTACAGGCAAACTTGTAATGCTTCCTCCCCATAAACATTTTGCAATGTTTAAAATCAAACTGCTGTATTCACCCTTTACTGTCATAGGACATTGCCTGCAGGTACATACACCAGCGCCAGCACAAACAGGAAAGACATCCTTTCCCGGAGCTTCTGCCTCTGCTCAAGGCCAAGCCAAAGGCTCTTCTTCAGTGTTGATATTAGAATTTCCGTGAGGAAATTTCATCCAATACTTAAAAGAAGAAGTGCAAACTTCCTTGACAGTTTACTATTTGGCAATTCACCTGACCCAAAACACTCTGCCTCAAAAGATGATAGAGATAAAAATTCTGATTTTGCACTGAAATCTAATTAGTGGGAAATGTAAGGTAACAGTGCTGGCTGGCTGCTTCAGTGGTCTCTTGGTATCTCCCTTTCCTACATGATCTATGCCAAATGCAGGCAAGTCGACACAAAAGTGTAAAAAACTTTTTGGATGGCTGTCGTCGGTTGGACACAAGGTTTTCGGGGTGAAGGAAGAGACGAGATGGGCTCCATGATCAGAAGGCTTGATTTATTATGTTATGATATATATATATATATTACATTATAACTATACTAAAAGAAAAAGAAAAAGAGAGTTTCCAGAAGCTGCTAACTACCTAAGAATAGAAAGTAAGGAATGATAACACACAAGCTGGCCTTGACAGACTCCGCAAGCCAGCTCTGCTGTGACTGGTCACTGAACCAAAACTTCCCCAGGAGACCAATCACAGACCCACCTGTTGCATTCCACAGCAGCAGACAATCTATTGTTTACATCTTGTTTCTGGGGCCTCAGCTTCCCAGAAGGAAAAAATCCTAAAGAAAAGATTTTAGTGAAAAGGATGTCTACGACAGATGGCATATCAGGAGTCAGCTCATTCAAAATATAGACCACCTCTGGAATGTGGTCTATTCAAATTGATAGAATTTTCTGCACTAAATACATGTTTTTATTCCTGTTACTTTAATTTTGGTGTGACTTGCTAGTCTGTTGATTATCTGTGATTTTTCTGATTTATCTCAAATTTGTCCCAAGACTATATAAGACATCCAAAAAATAGCTGAAGGAAGCTCGTGCTTTACAGTTCAGAGGGACAGCCTCTTAACTAAGCAGCTTTCTATTGTCAATTAGTCTGCCATCTCCTCACTGGCACAAGAATTAGACTACATGATTAAAATAAAAATCTAGATGGAATCTGTCAAGTTCTTTCTTCTGAATGGATGGTTCTCCAAGGAAAGCCATCCTATTTTTAAGGCTAAGGCAGTTTTCAGAAGTGGCTTACAGGGAAACATTTTTGTGTGCTGTGGCGGGGTATTATTTTAGTAGCTAGTAATAAGCAATAAAATGTGGCCAGGAAAAGACATCTATATACCAGAGCTGGAATGCAAAACCAAACAACATCTAAGTCAGGGGAGTATAAGGAGATCTGCTTCTTTCATTGTTTTAATTTGATTGGTTTATGTACTGGCACATAGTAGCACAGTATGAAGTGGAGCAGCAACACTTCAGCAGAGAAATTAATGAAATGGCCTAGTTAAAGAAAGGGTCAGTAGTCCTCAACTGATGCCTCTTCAGAAAGCTGGAAAATGCAGAGACTTGAACCAAAAATGTTAATATATCCATGGAGAATACAGGTAGCTTTTTGTTAAACACATTGCCTTTTCTAATGTTTGCCCCGGCTATTTTGTTTGTTTTTTCCTTACAGATGTATGATTGCTAATTTCTACACATGTCTGTAGAGTCGCAACTTCAAAACTAAATGTTATCACACAGTATGCTCCTGAATTCCACAAGTCTCTGGTGCCACAGGCTGGTGGAAATCAAGCTCAGTTTCATATAGATCACAAGATGGAGTTGCATCTAACCCAGTACACAACCAACAGGACCATCCACATGCTCTCTCCTGTCACGTAGCCGACCCTGTATTTATTGCCTTTTTCTACACTTTTCAACATTAAAAATGCATCACTGAGCAAACTGGAACTTCAGAGGTTTCACTAGCTGGATGCAACACTGAGAAAGACAGGAAGCTTGTTCTTTATCCGCAGGGGAAGAAAAACCTTTTGCGCACCACATTCCAGTAGACCATTCACACTGTCTCCCTAATCAGAAAACTGCCATTCATTCACATGCTGCTGTGGTGCCTAATCCACCACAACCTTTGTATATTTCAGTGACAATAACTCCATTAATTTCCAGAAAATGCTCTTTCAATAGTTGAAGTTAAATATAAGGCTAAGGCTGAAATGTGGTTTATGGTGTTTTTTCATTTGTAAGCAGGTATTATTTCTAAACTGTCAGAAATTCATAGTCAACTTCTCAATTTCTTTTGCGATTTTTTTATTGTTGTTTTGAAGAATGAAGAAGAGCGAGAGCCCTTCTTCATGTGAATTCTACCAATTCACAAAGTGGCACTTTCCTTCCCCTAAGGCCAGAAGAAACATTCTCCAAAACAAAGAAAAAACTGAGCCCAGATCTGGCAATGACACCTGTAAATCATCACAAATTTTACTGGTTTGTGGCTGTTCTGCAATAGACACTTCTTATTTGATGCAGGAATTACATATAATCTGAACTCTGGCTATAAGCATTTTATCTGAGAAAGATAGTAAGAGATTAAAGCAAAACAATCCAATGGAATTTATTTTGCATGTTAAGAAAAAATTAATGAGGCAGCTTCACTCTGTGTCTGAGTGATAAGCATGCTCATAACAGGAATATTCCCATGCCTCTCACCGCACAAGAGCTCATGCTTTTAAACATATTCTTTTAATATCACACAATTCATACATAGTGGATATGGGGAATATCATTCTTAGCTCATGCCAGACCTTGGAGACTGTACAATTCTAGGCAGCAGGCCCAGAAGCTGAACCTGAAAAGCTCTTGCATGGCTTTTACGGAACTGGTTCTATTAATGGACCAGTTTGATGTCACTGCAAATACCAACAAAAATGAAAACTCCTCCTCTTCTATGGCCTATGTACATAAATAACTGTCTAATGCATAAAGGAAGAAACCAAAGGTCTTACAGACCCTACAGATTTCAAACGCTCAGAGGAGGCCCAAAAAATGCCTTCTTGGCACAACTTAAATCTTTATACCCTTCCCTAAGTTTTCACTTTCATCAATGGCAATTTCTGCATTTGATGACAAATCTCAACACTATTGATGGTAATGACTGCTTCTCTATTTCCAATGGAGTGATTTCAGAACTCAGATAAAACTGGAACATCTTAGTCATCTCAGTCAACATCTTGTCAATGAACTTCAGCCTTCAGACATCTATGTGAACTACAGATCAGATAAGCAAGCAAATGCCTCTATTCAACCATAGTCCTGAATCTTGGATTAATTCAGGAACCTTTCAGCCAGAGATTCAGTTTGAGAATCAATATAGTCATTTACAAGAAATCTGTGGAAATCCTTTGGCAATGTACTGCTTCACTGAGTATATAAATACTCTTCTAGATTTTGCAGCAGTATACATTACCAAAGTTGATAATGCAGTGATCAAAAAGATAGTTAGCAAAATGCTTAAGAAGATAGAAAATGAATACAAAACTGCAGGTCAGAAATGTTGCCTCCAAGGAATTAAAAACTCATTTCTTGGCAAACAGTCATGATTATAAAATTATTCCTTTATCTCAATGCACATATTACCTTCTGTGTCTCAATGTACCTTCTACCTTCTGGATGTACAGTAGTAAGAGGAAGTCATCTTCACATGCTCATTTTAGCAGATCCAACAAACTCAGCATTTCTTATTTGTTTGGCTTTGCAGAAAGCAAAAGCCTTTTCCTTTGTGGAAAAGGCTTGTTTCTGCCTATTGAACATCTGCCTCATGCCACTACTTTCACTAATCTTTTTCTCAGAAGCTGAGTGGGCTGTAACTAGAAGAACCAAGTGAGGAAAATACAACCATGCAGCTTCTGCACAGCTGTGAACCAGCTCACTAGTGAAGAACTAATTTATAATGACCCCAGCAGACGTCAGAAAGAACCAAGACATTTCTCAGAAGGAAATCAAAGACATGTATCATTTTACTGCTACAGGATGCACCAAGATCACAAAAATTGTGTGTAACTCTTCTTCAGGAGCAATGCCTATCTTGCATAGTCACTCATTTGGCTCACTTGGCCAACGCTTGCCTCTTGCATGCTTTCTCCTTGCCTTATCTCCAGAGCCCGTTTTCTGATGTCAAATCAAGGGGATGCTCCATGGCCTCTTTCTTCTCCAAATGCCCCCCAGGCATCCCAGGCAGACTTTGAGTGAGGGCAGTGCTGTCCATAGACTCAACACAGTTCCCAGTAAGGAACCAAGCTCTTCCCACAAACCCAACAATTAGGTCCATTTTGATTGTGTCTACCACATGTGGATTATGCCTTTAAAGGAAAAAATGTATTTCACCATCACTTGTCCAAATTCATCTGAGTTTGCCCCAGACTTGGATAAAAGATGCAAAAAGGCAGGCTTTTTAATCCTTTCAATTAAAATCCTGAGCTAGGATTAACTTGTTATAATTCATGACCTAAGCCCTGGTGTCTGAAACCTGCCCTGGGAAAGCAAGTGGACTGCCCTTACTTGGGACAGGTCTGTGCAGAGTGAAGAGCCTATAGAGTCCTTATCTCCTTCATAGCATTCACTGATGAAAACTGAAAAATCAGTTCCACTAAAAGAGGCCTTCAGTGCTTTCTTTTTCCTGACAAGAACTGCATCTGAATTTTCATCTAAAGCCAGTTGTTCAAATTATTTCAACTTTGCATTAAAAATAATAAAACCTTAAAAATACTAAAGCTGTGCTTTAAAAATAATAAATAGAGGCCAGTATTATAAATGTTGAGGAAAGCTAACAAGGAACAGAGGAAAAAATATCTGGAAAATCAAAATAGCAGCATTTTTCAAAAAGTTCTACCTTGGACCACTGAAACCAGACAAGTAGTACTGTAAAGTACATCAGCAGTGTAAATTCTTGGGCCAAGTCTGTTGTCAGTTTGAACAAATGGATCCTGCACAGTTCGTGCTGTATACTTGTGACTTGCTGCAATTTCTGGGCCAACTTGAGCAAGTCATTTAAGCATGTGCCTGATCAAAAGCACATTTAGGAGCCTGATTGCCTGCAGAAGGCAGAGTCAGTCTTTCAAGAACACCTCTGCACTTTGAACAAATGAATAAGCTAATTGCAGGATGTGGAAGCGAGAAGATAAGGGGTAATGTGTATGTCTCAAACATTGATAGCCACACAGCTGTGGAGCCAGCCAAGGATTGTTGGTAGTGCCAGCCAATTAGCAAACATGACTGGAGAAAGGGGCCAAATGGAAGTAGGGCAGTGCGTTTCTGGCACAAGTGTCCTTGTTCTGGCTCCCAGAGTTAGCACAACAAAGTACAGCTGAGGCACAGGAGTGATGCTGATGAGCCAGCATGGAATGTAAGAGGGAATCAAGAGTACCCAAGATCCCTGAAGCCCCCCAACCCATTTCCACAAAGGTCAACAAGAATGGGGTGCACATGATAATTCATTTGCGTAGAGAGTGACAGACTTAGCTCCAGTGCATGGAAACTTTACTATAAAAAGGACTACAAAGCCTGGACATTCATGTGTTCCAGGGACCTACATACGTATCAGCTGGATTGATGCTGAAGCCAGGACTGGTGGTACTGCCCTCTTCCTCTCTTTTCATTCTCTCTCCTCCTCTTTAATCCGTCTCTCTCTCTCTCTCAGTCCCTCTCCTTTCATCCTAGCCCTTTATCAAAACCCACTGCCCCATGCTTATATAGGAGGTCAGGGATTACCATACACATTTCCATGCCAAATGTGTAATTTATTAATAAAACTTCGTAAGCTTTTGCAGGCACTCTTGCTTTTGTCATTCCTTTCAACCACAAGGACCTATGATCCTTGGGAGCTCCCTTCTACGTAAGGGTGGGATGCCACACAGGACCCACTAAAATGGAAGTACACAATAAATCAGTGATCTAGCTCTAGCTAGGCATGAATATTTACACTTTTCCTTGAATGGACACTTACCTTGAATTATTATATTCCTAGTCAACCAGCCATGCTTATTCATTTTATTTTAATATTAAACCACACAATGCAGGCTGGGGACTCCAGCAAATAGTGGAACCAAGATTAAAAAAAAATCATAATGTTATTACAGAGAAGCAATAAACAACAATTTTCACAAATTTTATGAATGCTATGAATGCTCAAAGAATATTGGTGTGTGATTTTCCTGCTTTGAATAAATTTAGCATATTATTTACTTGTAGTTATTTTAAAATGCTGATACTAGGGTAGGAGAGACAGGAGGGGAGGGATTCTAAAACTAATGGAAGAGGTGTGTGAGGGTGATGCGTGCAAGTATCAGCTTGCAGGTGTACACAGGTATGCACACAGGTAGTTATGCTAAATATCCATGAAAATTGATCTAAAACACCATCAGGGGAAGGGATTTGCACAGCAAGCTGCTGTGTCAGAATTATGAATGTTGATGTCAGTTTGAACAAATGGATCCTGCACAGTTCACTCTATGTAATAAATTAGGATAAATTCCTCTGGATTTTTGGAAGCCAAAAATATATACCAAACATGTGTCTGTCTAGTTTGGGTGGCCACCTGAAATTAGGTATATTATACAGGTGTCCTACCAGAGAAACCAAGATGAGCCTGAAGGAGAGCATTTATTTGTTCGCCCAACACATGAATGGAACATGAGGGGACAATTTGTGTGGGAGCATTGACCTGCCACTGATCAATTAAGAATTAATCTTCCTTTTAAAAAGAGCATACATACACACCCCAAGTAGCGTATTTGTGATTTATTTTGCCAGTCCTTGAATTAACAGGCCACCACATACCTATGGAGATGGAGAAAAACCATCCACCTTAGCAGCCCAGATTTTTCGCGCAATTCCAGCTTGTTTTTAGATTCCCTAGCTGGCTTTGGCAGATTTGGAGCAAAGAATTGCAGTGACAGGGCCTTCACTGTTTGTGTTTGTGGCACCAAGTATCTGCCATTCACAGTTTAACTCTTGACAAGCCTTTGCCCATTGTCTCAAAGACAGGGGCCAAACTAAAACCCAGGACTCAAGCTGTTCGCATCAAGATCCAACTGTTTTCAGTTTGCTTCATCACTTTTAGCCTGGGAGAAGTACAGCTCTGAATCTAGGTTAAGAATAGCTGCCTTCCTGTTTTAAAGCTATTTAAGGAATTTCTAGTATATATGGTCTGTATGTATAAATATTTAAAAGGGACAAAAAAACCTTGAAAAATTCATGCATTTTTTAAGAAAACAGCAGACCTACAGCAGTTGGATCTAATGTATCTGAAACTGCTCCCAGAAGGAAGTCTATGTTCCTCTTAGAAATGGGATTGCATGCTAAGTAACCTCAGATAGCCCCAGGCCAAATGTAATCTACAACAGTATTTTGAAGCTTACTAAGAAAATGAAGACCCTTCTCTACTTTCTGCATTACAGTCATCCTGAATCAGAAATAAAAATTTGTTCATCTACTAAAACAGACATTCCCCCATTCACTCCACAAGCCCTTGCCCAAACTAAATTCTCTTCTACGATTCAGGAAGATAGAATGCTTTGTGGCCAACATTTGTGTACCCCTGTCTACTGTTCTCAGCACTCTGAAACTGGTGGTGGTTCACACAACACAGCAAACACCTTCTGTACATAAGAACTGGACACAGAGTACCTAAGAACCAGAAACTGAAAAACCAAACTGCTGTTCATTTAGTGGGCAGAAAATGCTCAGGTCCACAAAGGCAAAAGTTCTCCTCTCCTCTCCTCTCCTCTCCTCTCCTCTCCTCTCCTCTCCTCTCCTCTCCTCTCCTCTCCTCTCCTCTCCTCTCCTCTCCTCTCCTCTCCTCTCCTCTCCTCTCCTCTCCTCTCCTCTCTTCTTTTTTTTTATTGCACTCTAGGGTGGTTTTGACAACATCAACACAATACTTCGGTTTAATGCAAGTTAACTGGGTATGCATGAGGGGCTGGCACATGGAACTTGAGACTGGTTCAAAAGTCACTCACCTTCCACTACCACATTTGCAGGTTTCGAATAGGCTGTGCCCAAACTGTTCTTGGCTACACAACGATACTGTCCTGCATCTTCTCTCTGAGCATTGTGTATCCTTAAATTCCCAGAATCGAGGACAGCAATGCGAGCAGTCTCCTGCCGGAGGAAGGAGCCATTGAGGTGAGGACTCTACATGCAGGCTGCACACAAACAGCATCAAAAATCTGTTTACAAAGTTTGGGCTTATGTGCATGAACACCATATATGTCCTACAATTCAAGGATTTGGGGCCAGCTCTTCCTGCTCATAGCATTACACATTCACCCGTTGCTATTTTTGCAGATCAGTGAATTATAGCTTGAAAGAGCTCTTATTTAATGGAACACTCACAAGCGCTTTCCTCAGTATTTGGCCATACTTAGTAGTGACAAGCATTTATCACATAAAATATAGATCGAGAACATTTGGTTCACATGTAGAATCATTGCAAATAAAGATATTTATGAGATGAGCCCTGGATTTTCCAAATACTTCCTTTCTAGCTACTAGAATTTACAAATACTATAACTGATGCTAATATTTAACACAGTACCGTTAGCAAATAATTAGTATTACTGAAAACCATTCCTACTCACCTTTACAACTGTTTCTCCTTTGACCCATGAAACAGAAGGTTTTGGATTCCCCATTGTAGTGCATGGAAGAACAGCCTTTAATCCTTCTATTATTTCCACATTTACAGGTGGACGGGTTATTTTGGGTCCTAAAATTTTAAAAGCCAAAAAATTAAATTTGGGATAAAGCTACAAGATAATAGAACAAGATAAATTCAGAAATCACATGCACAAATCTGCTGCTTTTTCTGCGTATTGCTGAAAGATAAAGCATTCTTTCTCGGTTTTGAAGTTATTTGGTAAGAAAGAACTTTCTTCAGCACAGAATTCAGTTTAAAAAGCTGCAAAAGCAGCTAACTTGCATGGGTTATTTGTTTTCCTGAGTGGAGTTTGACAGTCATTTGAATTAGGGCCTGGGCTAAAATCCAAATTCAGATAAGAGTATTTCCAGTATTGAAGAATGTTAGCATTGCAGGTTCTGACATTTTTCACTGTGTAAACACTGTCCTGTCTCAAAGCTCAGATCCAGACTGAATTGATTTTGAAAGAGTTTTAACCCAGGCTTGCCTCTAGCTCAACAAGAAGGGTATGTAAATGCAATTAATATCCTTAACTGAAGGATTTATAAATATACTAGTGAAAAGGACAATCAAGCCTTAAAGAAAAAGCAATCAAACTCCCTTAAAGTTAATGAGGGATAAATTTAAATTCATTTTGCTGAAAGAACACAGTCTGCCGTAGTCTGAGCTGAGAGTAAAAAGGATTATTATATTAGTATTTTGGGAGATCTGACATTTTGAGGCCCTTGCATGATAATGAATCAGCAGAAAAACAAGTTTCAGAGAGCATCATCTCCTGGCCACCACCTGCAAGCGACTGGGATGATGCAGAGTTCCAGCATTACCAGACCTTGAGGGTCATCTCATTAGCACAGACCAGAATATACCTCCACTGCCTTTTAAAGTGCTTGTGTAAATAACTCTAGCCATGTGAGTCCAGCTTTACTGAGTTTGGCACATATGTAGCTCTCTGCAAGAGCAAATCTTTTGCCTTCCATGTGGAATGATGAGATTTACAACATGGTGCTCCAGAACATCCAATACTGCCATTGAGAGCATCTGAACATAATTTAGTTGATTTTGCCATCCTCAGGAAGAAATCTTATTAGTGAAATTTTACAATTAAAATTCACCAGGGACTTACGCAGTATTGCCACAGAGGACTAATCTATCAAATTCTTTTACAGATTTTTGCACAAAGGGCATTCTTCAAACCATCTATTTTTTTCTTCTGATCTTAGAACAAATGTGTGTTATTCAAAGTAAATAATCCCAACTGCATTAAGTTATGATCCCATATGCCGTGTCTCTGACTCAAAGAACTGCACGTGTCTTCCCAAGAACATGGGTTTGCCCTGAACATGGATCTCCAGGTGCCATAGATGGCAGTCTGCTCAGGCTTTCAATTAAACACTCACATGGCATCAGGAAGAAATTGCATTCCCACTTACGCATTTTCACCTGGAGAGCCCCACAGCTCTGTGCAGCTGCTCCAACTCCATTATCTGCTGTGCAGCAGTACACCCCATCATCACTGTCCTCCACGCTCAGGATGGTCAGCAGCTGCCCATTCCTCTGGATGCTGTACCGTGTGTCAAACAGCCTGCAAGGCATAGCACGGATTGTCAGAGACAACCAGGGACAGAGAACGGGAATTGCATTTGAATATCCAGACTGCTGATATCACTACAAATGCCAATAAGCTCTACCTCTGATTTTCAACCTGCAAACAGAAGGGAAGGTGCTGAAAATGTTGAGTTCTGAATTAAGATTCAAGTTTTCACTAGACCATGCAGTTCCTGACTGTCACAAGTGTAGTGGCAATTCTTCCGCCCCCCAGACACTGGTAAAATGAGTAGGCATCATGTTTGGGGTTTTGACTGACCAAGGACAGGCATGAGCACATGCTCAGTTCCAGCCAGGTCCTGGTTTAGGTATCATTGTTCAACGTAAGAGAAAGATGCTTATATAGGAATAAGAGCTAGCTGAAATTGTTTAAAGAAACCTTATTCAGGAAAAAAAAAGCAAAAAAAAAGGGATTTTTTTTTTATTAAACAGATTAAGTTATAGGAATATTTTTAAGGTTGTGAAAAAAGACACAAACCAAAGACCATGAACTTTTGTGTCTACATCCTGGAGTAGTTTTGTCTATTTGTTTTGCAAAAAAACCACCAAACCAACAAACAAGCAAAGAAATGTGCTGAAGCCATCTGAAAGTTAGAGGATTCAAGAATAGCTATGGTTTAATGACAGCAGGCTTTAGCCTGGGTATTTCAGAGAACTGCAGAAAGCCCTGAAGCTGGATCAACAAAAATATGGGATATTATAACAAAGTATGTGGGGCAAAGAACAATTTCATATGTGAGCATGACAAGAGAAGTGTGGTATGTGAGTAGGGGGGATATGTAGATGCAAGTGGGACAGCCAAGGAAATCAGAAAGAATGATGAGAAATCAGAGAGCTGAGGTATTGATCTTCATTGCAAAGCTATGATAAATATAAAGAAATAGTATTAAAAAAAACCACAAAGAAATTCACTATTCGTAGTGTCTATTTTCACACCTTTGTTAATGCTTTTGGGAAGCACCTTCATGCAATTGGACTTTGATTCTAATGAACAGTGGAAAAAGGGTTGTGACCTGAGGATTTTATCCCAAGCAATCACAAGTATCTGACCAGTACGTATGTCAAGTTTTGTCTTTTACTATTAAAAATTGTACAGTAGTCATGCCTAATCTGAATGTACCATTATGATGGTTTAGGCATGCATTTCCTTTCAACAGCATTTCACCACTCAGAATTACATCTCCCTCCTCTTTTCCAACTTGGGAAGAAAGAGTGAAGTTATCCTCAATGTAAAAGACATGCCGACTCTGTGCCCTTCCTATCCTAAGGAAGGCTCATTGTGGGCAGCCCTGTTCTGGATGATGGGCCAGGTAACCATTTCACACAGCACAGGACACCTGCTGGTTTACTTGCACAAGTTTTGATGTCAAAAGGAAAGTCACATCCAGAAGACTACTGCTGACTATTCTTTGTGCTGGCTCTATTCCCATTGAAGTTCAAAGTTTACATACTGCTTTGTTTTGCAGGTTAATCTTGCTGTCTGTCCAGGATGCTGGGACCTTGGTAGGAGAAGAAAATTTTGGAAACAAAATAACTGATATTAATTGCTTTCAAAACCTATGCTGTTTGAAGTTTGATACACACACACACAGAGGCACAGAAATACATTTATATGGGTTTTTTTTCAGAAAAAAGTGTCCTCTGATCTGATGCTTTTCCAGTGTGCAAATACTTTCATCTGACTTTTTAGAAAGTAACAAATATATTCAGCTTATCTTTTCCTCTGTCTTTGGTCTGAGCTTTTCTATCCAGCAGTATTGAATATTAATGCCTTGTGAAATGAAACACTTGCTGTTATTAATGATGCTGCAGAAGTCCTTGTAAAGGAATGAAGCACCTGAGCTCTATGGCCTTACCAGAAGAGGTGTTTTTATCTTTATTTTCCATTTTGGTTAAAGCATTGTGTCTCAGAGAGAGAGTGGAATGGCTTTAAGAATGATGCATTTGGCTTCTGGAAGAGGGGATTGAGGTGATAAATTATCTCCATTTCAAATTACCTTAGAACACAGGGAAGAAGGATAATTTTAAAGACATGGGGAGAGAAAGACAAAGTCCTTCATGGACGGCTTTCTCTCCCTGCTTTGGTTTTCAGTCATGATGTCACCAGTGGGGAAGGAATTAGGAGAAAGGTGATCTGATTTGGAAATAACATCCATGGAAGTTCAGAACTCCATGCTGGAACAAAGTCAGGATCAGATTAGGGCCAAATTTTGCTGAGATTGTTGACAATGAAAAAAAAATACTTCTGAAGGCCTATATTCATATTTGTAACTTTCTGCTTTGTCTTACTCTAAAGCAGTTTTCCAAACAGTGAGACCTCCTTCTGCTGCGGACTTGTTTGAGCTTCCTATGCCATTGGTTCCAAAGCTTTTTGGATGTTTTACCACAATAGTGAGAACCATGCTTCAGGTGATCATCTGCCCAACATGCACCTGTCCTGTGGAGGCTGGGTATTGACTATGTTACACAAAGTTGTGCTGTGCTGCATTTTCCGTCACAGAGTAAGGCACTTACAGCCATTTAGAATGAGAAACTGATGTGAAGCCATGTGGCAGATGTAATGTGATTTCAGAGCTAGAAGATCAAGTACAGTTTACTTTGTAGAAACCTGTCTACAGCAAAAGAGCAAAAACAATGGTAGCAACTTCCATAACACATTTCCACACTTCCAGAAGGCTGCCTTCTCTGTTGACATCTTGATGCCTGGTTGTTAACATCTGACAGTGCAAAACAATGAGAAGACAATTTCCAGATCCAGAACTAGAAGCAAACAAGAATGGCACAGCACAACCCCTTTCATACAAAGTTTCCAAGAACACTGAGAAAGACAACAAGCCCTGCTAAGCTCCTTTTAAATATTATACAGCATCCTCCTCCTTCAAAAATGGATGAACTGAGGAAGAAAGCGCATTGAATTGTCTGAAGCTGGAGAGAAAACTCCTTGCAGCAGAAACCAGCTCTCTGCAAACTCAAATGTGTGGAGGGGCAAGAGCAACTTCAATTGCTCTTACTCCCTCAGAGATACAGAATCCTAGATAATTACAGCCATTCATTCTCTCTCCTGCCACAGACTGATTTTTATATGTCCAGATATCTCCTGTATCATGAAAAGAAGCACTGCCAATTTCGGCAGAAGGTGCTGGTGAGGGCTGGGGCTGCTTCCTACCTGATGGGAATGCTGTTGCGTGTCCATGTGATCTCTGGCTCAGGATATGACTCCACTACACAGACAAACTTGGCAACATCTTCTACCAGGGCATCCACTGTTTCCAGAGGAGTGCTGATCAAGGGAGCTGTGTGAAGAAGAGAAAATGAGAATGCCTTCTGGTGCCTACTGGAGAGTGTTACATAGCCTACCAAACACCTTTGGTGGAGGGAGATATGTCCCTGCAGAGTCACTCAACGGGATTTTCCCTTGAGGTTTTTCCATAAGATGCAAAACAGAGCAAACCAAGATCCAACAAGCTCAGTGCATCCTGTATTTCTGACTCACCTCTTCCTCGAGACTCACAGCAATAGGTGAGCATACTGCAAGGACACAGGTGAGGATGTCCCACTGCCATAAGGGTGGCATTGCATAGGCTGGAAGTGCAAGGTGCAGCACACAAATTGAAGCCAAGCTGACCTGCCCCTGGAGTGGGAAGAGTACCTCCTTATTAGTGCTTGAGATGTGGGCTTTTTTTGTCAATATTACAGGATTTATTCACTCAACTATTTATCTTTGAAGAAAAAACAAAAAAACAAAACCAACAGCAACAACAAAAAACCTGTTCTATCCAAACACCAAACTCATTATATAGCACTACATTTTTCTAAGCCAGGCTCACAAAGACCATTCAGGTCATTCAGATTTGTGTCATGTTGTGAGAGTCTGTCTGAATTTTCCCTCATCTACCTCACGATCATCATTTGGGGGACCACTGAAGAGAAGACCCCACCTATCTAAAATCTCTGGCTCTGAAGGAGAAAGTCACATGCCAAAGGCCCTGAGACGTGAAAGCACAGTGTTAAGTAATTGTTTTCACAGGTGTTGTATGCTGTATGCTGTACTGAACCCAATGAGAAGAAGAAGCGGCACCGTGCCCTTTTTGCAACAATGGCCTTGGAAACTGTCCCACCTCTTGGCCTGGCTGGACTTCTCCTGAGTTTCAGGTGGTGTCCCAGAGAAGACCCTCACCTGTTTTACAACCACCGTGACAGACAGACTGAGATGTAAGAAGCCTCTCCATCAAGGACTGAGACATGAAACCTCCATGTGAAAAGGCCCCTCTCCTCCTTCCAAGGACTGGGACTGAAACCCCCAAGCCGGGGGAGGTGTGTGGGGGAGGCAAGCTGACCAAAGCGAGATGTTTGCCTGCAGGTTGTGACCACTGGACCATGAAAACAATGGCTCTCGTTTACTGCTGAGAACATGGACTGCCTGTTACATCTATTCCTTATTGTATCTGTTTCCCCCCCACACACACACAATTTTCAATATCATAATAAAAACCTCTGAGTTAGCTAGAGATTTTGAGATCTCCCCAGTGTAACAGGCAGATCCTCAACCGGACTGGACCAAAGGACTTCATCTCTACATTTGGTAGCTATAACCCCCTCTTTCTCTCTCTCTTTTATCTCTCTTTCTCTTTTTCTCTCCCTTAATCCCTCTATCACATTTTGCTGTGGTCATTCGATAAAGGTGTATTTGTTTTGATTATTACTGCAAGCCCCCTTGTACCGTGTTGGTTTTTTGCACCCTGAGATCACCACTACAAACCATCACAACATCTGTTTACTAGGACAGATCGTGACACATGTCTAGGACTCATTCTCATTTTCTCACATTTTCTAACCAAGAAGTATGAGGGTTAGAAGTTTAATAGCTATGTCTAATGCTTATTATCATAAACCTGTAGTCATACATAAGTTGAATGTATCTTAAGAAACATTTGCCATTGCTCTGGTGAAAGACTTGAAGCACAGCTGGAAGGGATCAAAGCATAAGCCTAGTCACTCGCTTTCCCTGCTTATGTTATTCATTGCAGCCACTGCCTCCAAAAACACTTGAATTTCTTGACCAATGGCTGCAAGAGACACACATCCATATTGGTTGGACTGGATTTCATGACAAACGTGCTGAGATAAACTAGTTTTTACTATATTCCTGAAACACTACCTTGAAAATACATCATGGATTCAGGAGTCTTCCTGTTCCTCACTGAGCATAACAGTTTCTGGCCCATTATTTTCTCACAGAGAATCCCAACTGCTATGTATCTACTGACCCTCCACAGTACAATGAGATTCAAATTCAGGCAAAAAATAAACTATAACCATTTTACCCTTCCCTCCCTAAGGAATGGGCAAAAGAGAAGACATTCCAATTCAAGAGACTGAGAATAATAGAAAGTCAATACCTGAATCCTTTTCAATTCACATGGAAGTCAAAATTAGAACGTCTTTGGAGTTCTGGAATGAAGCTAGAGGAAGAAAGGATCAGCTTCCACTATCAGGTTTATGTAAAACTCTAAACGCTTTTGACGCTTGATTAGAATGAATTTGCCTCAATAATATTTCTAGACTGTATGACTTTGGATAGTATCATTGATTAACAATAATGACTATACCTATGTAAATCTCAAAACGACATCTAAGATAGCTTTAAAGGTCATATGGATGAAACTTCAATTAGAACAAGTCTGCGACGAGTTCCTTGTTTAAGATCACTGCTTCAAATTGTCTTTATTAGGTCATTTTGGGTCACATTAAACAGATATAACCATCTGTATTGTTCCCCATATGAATCCCATGCCAGTGAAACCAAATGGAAGACTTCTATAAGGTCTTCATTTTCCTACTACTGAAGGTTGTCTTAGGAGAATAACCCCCACTAATGGTTATCCTCTCTGCTTTAAAAGAGACGTTGCTATTTTGTGGCAAAGTTTATCAGGTTTTATGGCATTAACCCCAGAGTGTTGCAATCTAATTTTATATAGTACAGTTTTGTTGCTGTTGTCCACATTCCTTGATCTCTGGGAGGATGCTTTTCTAACCCTGAGAAATCTAAATTTTTACAGTAATAATAATTCAAAGCAACCAGTTTTATAACTGTTGTAACAGTAAAAAAAGCCACTCCCACAAGTAATAAAGTTACATTTGTGCCAAAAGCTGGTATGCATAATGACAGTATTTTATTCCTTGGAAAAACAAGACCTATCGGATTTCTATATTAAATAAATTCTCTAGAAACAGTTACATACTTTTAAGTGTGTCTTTTATTCAGTAGATGACAGAATATTGCATAGGCATAGTCTGACCTGCTCCCTTTTGAAAGCCAGCATACAGATTTTTGGGCAGAATGAAGCCACATGCTTCTAAGAAAATAGTGTCCAAACTGACACAACTACAGTGACAGAAAAAGAAATCATTTTAAAGCTGCCTTCCCAATTCTCCATCTTCAGAGAGCAACCATGACAGCAACAGGGATGTATAACTTTCTTTTATGCTCTTTTCACCTTTGTGATACTTAACCCAAGCAAGGACAGCAAGCAGCGGACCTTGCCGTCATTTTGTGAGACAGCAACAGAGTTCCAAAATGGCTGAGATGGTACTTACATCTAAAAGTCATTCAAACAGCTTGGGTGTTGGTGTCAGTCCATGTTTTCTTCAGAAAACACTCTGAACTCATTAGGTGTGCATTACCATATTTTAACATAGGAAAATAAAATCTGAACAATGTACGGACATATCTACCATCACATAGAAATGGAGCCAGGCCTTTCCATGTGCATATACTAGGCCTTTCTCATATTTTTAAGGTATCCTTGTGGCTTTAAATAAATTGAAAATAAATTAAACTATATATGTGTAAAGCTACACAGGTGCCATTTTTCTGGATGTCAGCTGTAGTTTCCCGAGATAGAAAAATGACCCAAGGCTGGTCACGAGTCCATAAGAAAGCCAAATCCCCTTCTGTCCCCAGCCCACCAGAAGCTTCCAAATGTGTTGGCTTTGGATTTGGATTCACACTTTTGAAACCAGACCAACCAGGTAAACAAAACAATACAGAAAATAGAACCAGTCCCTCTCCAACATTGCAGACACCTGGAGAAACTGCAGTTCGTATGATAAAAAACAGCTCAGCTGTGATGTCCTAGAAAAGGCAATGTATCTATTCATTACCCTGCGATGCATAAAAAAAAAATCTATCCCTGTTCTCTTTGTTTTTCTTGTCTCTCTACTACCACTTATCTTACCACAATATTCATAAACATTAAGTTCACAAATTTACTTCAGTGCCTTACAAATATACCCATATTTTTATTTCGAAACATTTTTATAAAGACATATTATTTCTCTTTTTTTCATTTTGGGAATAACCTGACTTACAATTGTAAAAGCATAGCCCTACAAGAGCAGCAATGTTGGCCTAACATGTGAATACTGGCATTCCCCTTAAGATTTCATTTTGTTTTCCTGAAGCTGCAAAGTCTCTAGTAAGCCTTGAATTTCAAAAGCTTTGAAGTGTAAATCTGAATCACCGTTCAGAAAAAATTGCTGTCTGCAGCTTCACCAAACGGAACATCCAGAATGGTACCACAGTTGCATTTTGTACCTCAAAGACTTTTCTAAACAGATTTTTTACCAATTCTTTTGTTAGCTAAAAGTATGTGAGCATATGCCCATATGCATGTGTGTGCACAAGTTTGGAGGAAGGTATAATAACTTCTGTGTTATATGTTATAACAAACAGTGCATATTTGTACAAATATACGTATTCTTTGTAAAGACATCATAGATATTTATTTATTTTGAAGCTTTATATACTTAAAAACCTATACAGGTGTGCTAAACACAACAGATCTAGTGCTCTGCAGCAACTGGTGCTACCAACCATTAACACTTCTGAGCTTGCTTTCACAGGAGAAATTTACATCCCACACAAGCTGAACCCAAAGGTCTCCCCTGCCTATTACAATGGATTATGTGCTCTTCACAGACAAAGAATTCAATTCCAAACACAAATATGAGAATATTTTCTCTGCTATCCTTCTAAAAGCAGAGCAGTGACCATTGAAAGCAGACCATTTTTGTCCTTTTTGGGAACGCTACAGCACCACCCTCCCCACTGTTAGCAGAGACACCTTCCCCTTTGCAAAACCTCCTTCAGCAAATGGCAGAAGAAGAGCAGGGAAAAAGCAAACCTTTCAGAAGTGTCTCAGCCAAGCTGAGGGCTGCCAGGGTGAGGACGTGCAACAGGGGCACCTTCAGCAGGTCATTCATGTTTGATCCAGAAGGCATCCAGCTCCTTCAGGCAAGGCGTGCAGACTTCCCAGCCGGCTGCATTTCGGAAGCAGTGTTCAAGCAGAGCTTCTCAGCAAGTGATAGAGTGGGGTCTGAGGGATCTAAGTATAATCAGGAATTCTCCCACCCAGTGGTGGTGACGGACGTGACCAGCTGGTGTGTATCCACTTTGGTCAGTGTGAAAGCGTAGGGCTCATGAAACAAGAGAAAGCAAATCCCTTCTGAATTCCTTCTAAGTAAACAGAGAACAGTACAATGGGCAATGCATTTCCAGGGTAGTACCCTACCCCAGTGTTGCAAAGTCATCAGACTTTTATTCCAAAACACTGTAAGTGCAATAGTAGGAAAAAATGCTTGCCACTGCCTTTTCCTTCGTCTTAGTCACCCTCTTTTCCAGTTTTTCTCCTCTCACTCACACACATTCCCTCTTATTATAACCTTTCAAGATTGGCTGTAATATGCCACCTGTTGCACTGCTGATAGTATTTCTTTTCTTAACAGATGCATTTGCTGGAGCAGAAGAGGTTGGCATTGGTGA
>NW_005054385.1:1358788-1402220 GCF_000277835.1 Geospiza fortis
GTCTCTGCCTAAGATGAAAGACGGACAATCAACACTCATTTTCTAGGAAGACTTAAAGAAACATCAGAATCAAGATTTTCTGACTCATTTTTTCTTGCCCCATCCTACCACAAAGGCCTACATTATATTTTCCAAAAATGTCAAGTCCTTTTAACTGCCTATTTTTCCAACATAAATATTTATATGAAGACCAAAGAGGCTTACCACTGTGGAAAGGCTGATGCCGGGGCAATATCTGCATGAGCAGGGAAAAAGATGAATAATCACTCCAGGAAGAACCTAATTGATGATGATCCTCTTGGAACATGACTCCGCATACTTTTCATCATTTTATCGGCAGAGTGGATGAGAGCTTTGCACTAAACTACATGGTTTGAGGAAAGCAAATGTGCAGTCATAACACATCACACTAAAAGGTACTTTGAGATCTCTGGAATTTCCTTTATTTACTGAAACTCTTGACTTAAACCACTTCTAAACAGTCATTTCTGCAATGAACGTACATGGCTCAGCAGTGTTTTTTCTGAGGAGCAAATGGAGTCAAACTGACCAGCGCTGGGAATGTGTGAATCCCTACAGTTTGGCATGGCTTTATAACAGCAATGCTACTTTGGGGACTTGCCATCATTGATTAAGAACAAGGATCTCTAGACAAGTGTTTCTCTGAAGATGAATAAAGGCAGAAACACTCACAGAAGATGTTAAAGGTATTCCAAAAATTCTGGAGCTGGCAATGACAAAATAGCAAAACAAGAAGACAATGATGGAACAAGAATAATCCTACCAGGGAAGAGAGAAATACTGATTCATGGCTGAATTTACAGGTACAGACTTATCCAATTAAAATGCTCCATAGAAATGTAACTTGGATTTTTAGGGTAAAACCCTGTTCATGAAGTGATTTGGCAAAAGACCTTTGCATTGCTGGATTCCTGTTTGGAATGTGTAATAAGGGCTTTGAAACTGCACCATCCATATGAGTGCAGAAACTAATATTTCCCTTTTATTTGCCAATTGCAGCATTTAGAAATGTCACTGCCAGCAATGTCTGTTAAACGCTAATAATGCCTTTGCATTTTGGGGATTATCAAAGCACTTTTAATCTCTCATTTCCTCTACTTCATATATTTTTGCTAAGGATCATAATGAGCTCCACTACTCTAAACAGAAAGGATGTAAATTTGCTCAGTACATGAGAGTAGAGAGGATACAGGCAAAGGTACACAAGCTCCAGCTACACATGCCACACAACTAACATACAATGTATATGGGAAGCTTGTGGTCATCTCTGCCTATCATGGAAAGATGTTTCTATGATTTCACAGTGAAATCAGGGAATATCAAATGTTGGTGACACCAAACTTTCTTTGATTCCAAGTATTTTCCAAGCTTACCTTATAAAAGTAAAATGCGTCTTTAATTTTTACTCATGAGGTTATGAGTTTGTTGCTTTCTTATAGTCATGCCCCAAGGCTTCTGCTGAGATGAGGTCCCAGCAGCCTACACAACAATGAGAAGTCCAGTCCTCAGCTTTCAGACGTTTTGGGAGAAGCTTTGATCCCATGGATTTCTGCTTATCTCTCTGCACTTCAAACACCCCAAAGAGGTCAGTCCATGAAGTTCAGTACACAAGACAAGGTGTGTTCATTCACCTAGCTACCATTTTTTCCCACTGCAAAATGTTTGTGAAGTGACAAATACAGTATTTTGAAATAAATGCATAAATACAAAGAAAGTAGTAATTTGTTGGAGTTCATAAAAGAGATAATTGACTTGCAGTCAATGAATTGCTTGATATTTCACCACTATGATAAGTGGAAACTGTTTGCAGGAGAGAACCATGCTGGACCTTTTTTTTGTACACCTCTGTACACTTCTCTCCTCCCAAGTATTCTGCTGGAGGCTGACAGGTTTGCATGCTAATATGACATAATTTGACCACTGAATTATTTGAAAACTGCCTTTTCTCCCACATCACCCTCTGGGATGTCTTCTCCCCAGGTAGTCCTAGATGTTCATCCAAGTAGACAGGCTAGGACAGGTATTTCCAGCAGAAACTGTCCAGACAGAGAACAAAATCATCCTACAGAGAGACTTAATGAAATTGCTTTGGCAGTGTTCCTAATCACCCAAGCATCTGGTGATTCACACTGAAATAGTGCAAGTCAGCACTAACCCAGCCTGAGGAGTGATTGACTTGCCTGACCTCAGTTTGAGGTGAGGCTGACTGGCCTGTAGATCCCTGGATCCTCCTTCTTGCTCTTTAACTGGGTGACATTTGTTTTCTTCCAGCTCTCAGGCACCTCTCCTGGCCACAACAACCTTTCAAAGATTTGTTGTTAGTATGAGGCACAGCACCACATCCTTTATCATTGGCCTCTCCACCTCTTGTATGAGAAAGTGATCAATACTTTCAAAGAACATCCTGGATTGTTTGTGTATTGCTGAAGATAAGCCGGAAAATGAGCATGTCCTAACCTGCCAAGATAGCAGATGTGTACAGACACAGAAGACAAGTGGTTTTCAAATCCCAAGCTGCCATGTCATGGCTCCAAGCCTCTCCCAGACAGCAGAGAGATGAAAAGGATGTACTGTGGTGGTCTTCTCTTCAGATGGATTGCACGCACATGTCCCTGCATACACTAACCTGGTGCCTGATGCATTCTTGCTGCTTCCTGCCTCAAAGCTGCTGGCCTCTTAGATAGTGGCATCCTCACAAAACATTTGCCAGTGAAACCCCTTTTGGGGCTGCACATGTGCCTTTCTATGCAGAAATTAATCATGGTCACATTGTCACAGAGTTATTGTCACCACTCCTCCCATTCCCCCCTGCTCACTTTGCCAGCAGTACCTACAGGCAGCGCAAGCTCCTGAGTGTCAGACATGGAAAAAGCATCTTTAACAATGCATGCCAGCATTAGGGGACAAGAAAAACATCATTTTAGTTCTCTTACTACACAGTGCAAGTCACTTCTTTACAGTGATCCTGAGTTGAAACAGCTCATGTAGCCACCAGCTCCAAGGGATTCAACCCAGCCTCCAACACACATGGCCAGACAGTTGCTGTTGTTTGTGTGAGAACAGCAAATGCTGTACTCAATGTGATATGTAAAGGAGTGACCTGTACTTTACTGCTGCTGTTCTTTACCCTGCACTTGACACTTCCTTGTTTAGTGTTTTTATTTTTTAATTGTCAAGATGAAAGAAAGGCTTTTCTCTAAAGTCCTTTAAGAAACACAGACCCTTCCCAAAGCCTCACTAAGTGTTTAAATTTGAGGGTTTCAGACACATTTGGCTTGACCTCTACCCTCAGCCATCTGGACCAATCTCTGGTCTCCTACTAATATTTCAACACTTACTAAGCTCTGATGCTTCAATCTAAAATAATCCTCTTTTATTCTCTTGAGATTTTGTGGCAATTGGGAAAAATAAAATTTGCATTAATTTCTTGCTCTCATCTTGCTGTAAATTTCTCTATAGTTTTTCAGCTCACAGGATCTGACAGTACTCACTAAGGACAATCTGAGATACCATACTATGTTTTGTGGTGGGGCAAAATTATGTAGGGTTATGAGATGTAATTAGTGTGGTGGAATCATGTAAACAATGTAAGGAAAGAGAAATAACAGTTGTCATGCACCTAGCTAGCTGTGCACACTATATATAACACAGAGTGTGAGCTGAATGTCCTTATTTTGTAATATATAAAACTAATTCCTCTGCTGGGAGATCTGCCTCCTATTTCAATTGCTGCCAATGTTATCCAGCCCCACACCATTACACAGGGAAAGACCCCACCCTCAATAACCCTCTCCTCTCAGGGGATAACACTGTCATGGTGCTGAGCTGGAGTGGGACAGAGATGCCCTGTTTCCCAAAGAGAGTTGCCACAAAAATGTATGACCCTTGCTCCTCAGCTTCTGGTTTCACTCAGTCAATCTGTGCTTGCCATTGGAAGAGTGCAATCTGGGGACCAGGATGGCTGTTGACACACAAAATCTGCTCTCCATCCCATGGTGTCACAGCCCAGCAAGTGAGAAACAAGACCGGCATTTAGATACAGTTATAGCAGAGCTCTTACTGACCCCTGCTCAGGGAACTGGGAAAGGAGGGACCCAGATCTCCAGGCCACAACAGCCATATGAAGGAGAGCATCTATCTAAGTAATCCCTTTTTGCAGAAATACGGATGTGTTTCACAACAGGAATACATTAGGGACTTAATATATCCCACTGATTTTGATCCCAGAATACTGCATCTTGCAGTATATCACTCTCACCAAGAAATAAATATAACCTTAGCTTGATCTGACAGTAATATTGGCAGTTACTGAAAAAATATAGTCTCTACAAAATAAAATCTATTTCATATCAGAAATCCTGTGAGTATTATTTTAATTATTGTTAACATCTCTTTAAAAGAATTAAAGTTAAAACCAAAGAAAAGAAAAATGAAATAAATGTATATGATATCTCATGTGTCAGATCAATCAATTTTCAATTTTCAGATTTTGTCTGTCATTATTTGCTGTTCTTGATTGCTGTTTTAGATTATAGAGGAGCAAAAGGCAAGCAGTGGGAGTTTATAGGCATTCCAAAAGCAAACAACCGGCTTGGTTTCAAACATACAGCCTCTACCACAGCTAGCTTCAAGTGAAAGATTATGGTCCTGTACACAGTGTAGAAATCAACTGTCCTGAGCGATCATAGGCCTGTAAACACCTTTTCCTTCCATCACCATGACACCACTGAAACTCACAGCATCTCTCTGCAGCCAGCTGGGATCCAAGAGGTGTTACAACATAGGGGTGTGATATGAGGAAACACTCAAATTTCAGAAGTACCTGCACTCATGCAATAGCTTGTCTGCCAGTGGAACAGGACACCTGAAATGGAGCTGCTGCATCCTGCCAGCTCATGGCAGGTTGCCATGAGTGGCTGCAGGAGGTGCAACACAAGGTCTCAGGGGCATCCTATCCCCTTTCCTTTCACTGAATGCGGGCAGCGTGCAGCAACATGTGAAACAGCTCCACCCTCTCTTTCCAGACAAGATAGCTTTTTCCTGTGGCTCTGATAGGAAGCAGAACTTTACAGTGTGAGTAGCTGAGGAGTTGTTAGACACTGTGCTATATGCTGAAAGTAATTTTGGGGGCTTTGGCTATACATATTAAAAATGAGAAATTAAATTCTGCTCCGAGCTCACCCCAGGCAACCCCATTGACGTCAATGGAGTGTAACTGAGAGCAGAAGGTTCCCTGTGATCTTTTTTACTTAGAGTTCACCTGCTGCTCATTTGAAGCCATAATCCTTGGTGACATCCCACTCAGACAGAGGCTTGCACAGCAGAGATCAGGTCCCAGTGTGAACTTCACTCAATGAGGCATTCTTAGCTATGGCATTTTGGATCACCTCAATATCTACCTGCTACAGCAGTCACACTATTTAAACATTGCTGTGTATTATCTGGGAGCACAATAACTAGCACAGCAGTATAAGTGAGTACATCTCCTCAATCAAACAGCCGATCATGGTCCAAAGACACACCCAACACATTCAGCACATTTAAGAGCAAACACTGCAAAAGTGATATCCAGATGATGTTAGCAAAGGAGGCGAATGATGTGAATGGGAGGAGAACCAAAGACAGAAGCCTCAAGGAAAAGTCCTCAGCAACACACAATTCCCCATGGACAGTAGGCTCCCACAGGGGGAGTGCAGCCAGAACAATGCTTTCTGAAGGAATTACAGTGGGGTTCTGCACCCTTATGCAGATTTAACAGCCCAGCAGAAAAAGCATTTGAGGCACACAGGGTGAGAGGAGGGTGCTCAGGAGCCCATAAGATGCTACAAAAGCATGAGAGGTATAGAAGCTTGCACATGCCCTATAAGCCTAGGGAAGAAAGCTCGACAGTGAGAAGAACCTTCAGCAGGTTCTGCATAGCAGGTGGCATTTATGACAAGGAATGAGATGTTACACTTTTCTGTCCCATATTTATTAGCACTGTCCGATAATCTTCTTTAAGTTTGTTTAATCTTGAGAAAGAACTAGGAAATAGAAAACCTGATCCAAAATACTGGGATATCTACAACATTAGTCCTTTAACTTCATTGGACTTGACCTGAGGGTCCTGTCCCTGCATGTTGTCAACATAGCATCATTATCACTTGATATGTTTTAAGTGAGGGCACACTTTGCGGGCCTAACCCTACAGTCCAGGTGTGTAGGATGTGCTTCTGCCATTGACTATATTGTGAGTAAATAATGAACTGTGCATCAGACGTATAGCTGGTCAGAAGATAATACAGATGGGGTCAAGGGTTTGCACCTAAACTGAAATTGTCTTGTGGCTAACTAAAGCAAAACACTCACTTGAAAATCACACAGGGTAGAAGCCATTTTTAGTAACTCTGCAAGAGGCTAAGACTCAAAGGTGTGCTTAGAGCCCTTGCCAAGAGCCCTAGCTACTGCTGCCAAGTGGCAGTGACTTCTCCTACATACACCTGCCCTGACATTTTGTCCTCAGATGGCAGCTAAAGAGGGATGTTAGCCTGGGTGAGGGCCTTTTCTCCCCTCCCTCCCTCTTCTCCATTCTACTCCAAATGGAGAGGGGGGGCCCTGGTCACTGCTTCAACACATCTCCACCTTGGACTGCCTTCCCTCACTAGTGGCAGATTTGCTGTGGGCAGAGGGTCACTGGAGAAGAGGTCACGTTAGGGAAACCTGCGTGGGCTCAGAGATGTAAATGTTCCCCAGGAGTAGTAAGATACCTGAGCATCTTTGCAGAAGTGGCCAAGGCTTCATCCTGTCTTAGAAATCATACTTGGCAAGCAGCGCTGGGTTTCAGACCCTAAAATAGCTTACAACTTAATCAGTCAATTCTTCCAGTCAGTGCTTCTGTGGAAAGCTTTTGTCTTGGACATTTTCATAGCATCTGCCTTTTTTCTCTGAGTAGAAGGAGCAGCTCTAGAGCATCTGGATGAATAAAAAATTCTCTGGGCCAAATTAATCTCCTCTGACCATTCCAACAGGCATGCAGCAAGGTTGGATTTCCCCCTGCCCAACACCAGTTCAGTGCACTGCAGCTGCTGAGCAGTGCCTGCTGGCATGCCTGGAGCAGGCGGGGTTTTCACATGGTAAGATCCTTGTGTGGTTGCAGACTAGGCCTGTCAAACTGCAGAGTCATCCATACTGCTCGGTCAGGCCACACAACTCCACAGGATGCAATCACCTGCATCCTGCAGCCCTCTCTGTCCTACATCAAGGCATTGCATCCCAACTTCATTACTCTTCTCCAGCCATCTAGAGACACAGGGGATGTCCATGAGGTATGCCCAGAGACCCACTCTTCTCTTAGCAGGAGATCGAAATCCCACTTTCATTGACAACAGAAGCCAAATTTCTAATGGTGTTGACAAGACAGTTGAAGATGCAAGACAGAAAAACCAGGATGGACTTGAATTTTTCAGCAAAATGTCTACAAATTTCTAAGTGGTGTAAACTGTTATAATTCCCTTGGTGGAATAGTGAAACTATGCCCATTTGCCTTTCCTTGAGAACTTCATATTTGATTGCTATCACTGACAATTCAGCTCTTTGTCTTATCTGCACATCAGAGTTTCCCTGTGCAGCTGCTCTGCTCTGTGAACTACTCTCTCCCACACCCTACCTTCAGCTGAGAAAGAAGCTGTTTAGCCCATGCACACATTTTAAATCCAGTCTCTGTGAAGAATTGTGACACAGAAACTGTGTGGAATGTAAATTTAAATTTCAGTGGATCTATGTTCTTACTTGAAGCCAAATCAGGGCAGAAGCCAGATTCTGCATTTTTAATATGAAGCTTCTGTTAAAAGTATGAGTCATTCACTTGGTTAGAACAAGCTGCCAATAATGCCACACTTGTGGTTTTGATCCTCATGCAGGCCATTCATTTATGATCATTTAAATGAATCATTTAAGATCATTTAAAATCATTTAAGACTTGATGATCTTTGTGTGTCCCGTCCAACACAGAATATTCTGTAACTCCTGTAACTTTTCGTAATGTACCAGGTGTGAGGCAAAATGCAGTTTGTATTTATCCAGGTTAGGATGAGAAATCTTTATAACAACAACCACCACCCACCAATCTACATCCATGCTGTTGAACTACTCGAGGTAGACAGCCTTCCAACCACCTTCTGGCAAGGGCCCATTTTAAAGTGCAAGCCATCTCTAAGAACTGTTTTAACCTAGTCCAAAACCGTGTCAAAGAGCTCATAAGCTACTGAATAGTGTGCACCTTGAGCTTCTAGCACTGGGACCATCAATTACTGCAATCTCCAGGTATATATGGAGCTACAATCCAACAAAAGTCAGGGACCCCCTTTCTAAGAAGGCCTAAAATTTTAGTCTAGACCAAACACAATGTCTTTGGGATATCTGGGTGTTTGGCCCTTCCTCATCTTGCATGGCCCCAGAGCTGCTGTCCCTATTAATGCCAGTGTGCTTTTCACACCAACAGGAGTACTCTGGACAGGCCTTTCACAAACAACCATCACTTTCCTTTCCTCACCCAGCTGAGGTGGGCAGTTATTAGGCAGCTGTCTACAGCTGTCATGCAGAAACCACAGCCCTAGCTCTGGTAGCTCTTGTCACTAATGCCAGCTTGTGATACTTGTCCCAGGCCATGTGCTTATCCCAGTAAACTCCTGTAAAACACTGTTGCCTATCCTCTTTCTCCAGAGCTATAGCACAAAAGTTCAGCTACACTTTAGTGGAGGCATTTTCTTCTCCCCCTCAGTTCTCTTCTTTGCCTCCTGTGAGCAAGAAAATTCTTGCAAGTCATGCAAGAGGCAACATCACCCACTGGCATTATCAAGGGTCAGACAACATGAGATGTATTCCTTCCAGGAGTCTCCTCAGGGGGATGAGAGCATGTGTCTGGGTAATGCAAAACCTTATCTCCCCAGATACTGGGCCAGAAAAAGCAGGAAACAACTGTACCTGTAAGGTGACAAAAGCATGTGGGGCAGCTGCACTCAAAGTCATGGTGCGAACACGGGTGCTTCACAGCAGTTGTGTGTCTGCTTTCAGACATTGGAAAAGGAAAGATATCTGCTTTCCCTGATGAAATTTACATCCTGAAGAAAGTGTCACCACAGAAAGATTTCAAAAAAGACATTCCATATCTAAAATGACTGCTTTGTGGGAGGATTTTTGTTTTGGTTTTTTGTTTGTTTGTTTGTTTGTGGTTTTTGGTTTTGGGGGTTTGTTTTGTTTTATTTTTGGGTTTTTTGTGGACAAGTATGATTTTGGATGTATTAATCACACTTGTCAAGGCACCTCCAACAACAGATGTATGACAGAGGCTCCTGGGGGCTTGCTTCTGGAATGCCAGAAATGCGTTACAGAGCTACAATGTTCAAAACATCCAGAGGAAAAAAAATTCCCAAATTAGGCAATTCTGTCAGGCTGAGGAAATAAGATAACAAGCTGAAAATCTGAAGAATAGCTGTGTTTTTGAAAATGCACTAGTGTCCCTCAGACATTCAAAAATAATGAGTCAGATCTTTAAAAAATCATAGTTGCCTTAAAAATGAGGATTGTGGGGGTTAGTAACCTTGCATTGTCTGCACTATTAATGGTCACATTCCTAAATTCTTCTGGGAAAAATGGAAATTGAACTTTATTTTGTAATAAAAGCAGAGACTCTTACATAATCTACCAGCCCCAGGGACTGATGCATTTAGCAGAACATCAGATAATACAAAACCCTAACAGTTGACAATACTGGAGCTAAACTTATTTGTATAGCCCTGGCAATAGATTTCAGGGCCAGTTCAAGAGCCCACATAAACAGGAATGGTGTGCTTTGGTGGAGTCATTCACAGACATAATTTTTCTAAGACACAGCTTCTGCATAGTGGCTGTCAGAAATTACATGATATCTCTGTTTCATTCAATCGAAAAAGTCTCTTTGAGTAAGAGAAAATAAAAGCCCCTGAGGGACAGACTTCTGCAGGGACAAATGCAGAAGAACTAGTAGAACAGCTAGTAAAACAAAGCACAACATTTCAAAGGAGCTTCTGAGGTTTTAGGGTTTTTACTCAAGGCAAATGTCTCCCGTTGTATTTCAATAAATTCACTGTGTTCCTCTAAAACTTGTGCCCTTTATATTACATTGTGATGGCATTCATGTGTAGCATTAGGTTTGGCTAAAATACACTTATTTATTTGCTAACAACTTAACTTACAGGATGACCTAAAGTTTGATTCAAAAGGAAGAAAAACTCTCTGCTTCCAAAACTTCCAAAAGTCCTTGCAGATGCTAGGCCTCTCCAATTGTCCTCATGTTGGGAGATGACCTGGATGCCTTGGGTCTCCACCATCGCACTGAGAATGGATCTGGCATGGCTTCCTAGTCTTTAAGGATGTCACCATGCACTTTGCACTGGAAGAAACATTTCCCGTATTTGACTGGGGACAATTCCATATTTAGAAACAACTCCAAAATCACAGACTTATGCTAAATGTCATATTCTCCACATGTAGGGGTTTTTCCTGGAACACAGGTGATTATAATCCTCTGCCAGACCTTTCACTCACCCCCTCAGATCCACCTGACCTTGCTTGTTGCCATACATCACAAAGTGACCGAAATGTTTTTCAGAAAACATGTATCAACATTTCCTGCAAGAATGCTTCATCACAATTTCTTTGCCAAGTGATGCCGCATCTGGCCATGGCGCAGTTACAAAAGACAGAGCACCATATGCATTTGCTAAGAAAAGCGATGAGACTCTTCCTCATCAGCTGTTTTCCTTAAAAGGAAAGGTGCTGCCAATGTAGCACTCTGTGCTCAGGCAACCCTCACAGGCTGCTCCCCGCCTGTCAGAAGCACAAAATTACGCAATTCTTTCTGTGCAGCTGCTATTTGAGCAACTGTGGTAATGTCTAGACTCTCTTGTCCCTTGCATGAGCTCAGAGGCATCACTTTGCCCCAGTCCAAGCTCCAACAAGGCTTGATAAAAGATCTGTGACCCTTCTGGTGTGCCAGCCAAGAACATATCTGTCGGTGGGGTCCTCCAGCATAGGAGGATTCAGACTCTCTCATACAGTACCTCATGCTGAATTAGGTAAGGGAAACTGGGGCTAATGGGGACCAGCTGTTTCATGGCAGTGACTCTCCTGCTCTCTCTGAGGCTGTAGTACCTGTCTGTGACAATGCACAGCCCCCGTTGGTGTCTGTGTGGGATGAGACACATTCCTTTGCTTCCACGCTGCAACTACTTGGCTCAACATCAGCGCTGGCAGAAAGGAAGAGGGACATGTAACCAGAGATGAAACCGGGTGTGTCACTCATATAGCACAAATTACATGGGGCAAGAAAGGAGGCAACAGTAAAAAAAGAAAGCAAGAAACAAGCCCATTCCCAGCAGACAGAGAAGGGGATAGCACCTGAAAGATGTGGAGTTGACCAGGGATGTGGGGAGAAACCAAGTTCGGCCTTGAAAGATGAAAGCACTACTTGGGTGCCTTGGGTGGTTGGAAGTAGGTTTTAGACAAAGGGGATTGTGCTAATGGAAAAAATAAATCTGGGCTTGGTGGTGTTTGGCAGAAAGAGATTTGGTGTGGTTACCCCAATCTCACCAGCATATGCAACCAACATGCCTGCTCTGTTAGGAATGGCATTGTGCAACCGAAGCAGGCTCACCTAGACTTTCACTCTGAGAGGCTGTACACCATATATTTGCCGTGCCTGCATTATGTAAGGTCAGGCACTGACTCTGAACACCACTGAAAATATGAGCAGCTTATTTCTTCTCAGCAAGAGTTCAGAGGGTGGTGTTTGCAGGACAATTAAAAAGCATAACCTAGGGGTCTCAACTGAGGATGTAACCAGGAGTTCTTTAAGTCGGAGGAAAGTCTATTAGGACATAATTTACAATACAACTTGTGACTTTTTTGCTATCCTTGTGCAGGCAGTCTGAGTCTGCTTCCAGTCTGCTGCTTTAAGAATGCTCTTTAACCCCTTGTATGGGTTTAAACTTATATTATGGAGGTATTAATCTATAAATATCCACATCAATCACTGGGCACCAGCAGCAACCAAGAATCTGTGCAACCAGAATAGTAGCTTCTCTCTTTATTAGCTGTTGTCCTGTAAGTTACCATGTTAGTACTAGATCAAGAGTGTGGAAACAGGATTCTAGACAGAAAATCCCTGACTCTTGTGCTCAAGGTGTGGGAGCATTTCCCTAGTGGTACCCGGCACCATGAGACAGCAGAACCAGAGAGCACAGTGCTGAGTGGGACAACAGAACAGCACTGAACAGATCTAGTAGATTTTCATCCTGTTGTAGGTAACTGGTGACCTGGGAGCCAATATGCAGGGCTGGTGCCTCTTGCAGGGCAAGAGGCTCTCCAGTGCTGCCCTATATCACACACAGAGTATGCACAGGGAACAAACCCTGACACCCAAGCAAAAGGACAGCTCTAAAATGTCTGCCAAGGTGCCAGAAATTTTTTTGTAGTGATACATCCTAATTTTGAATTTCATATGCATTACAAGCATATTCAACAAGTAAAGTAACTCCTGTAATAAATTAAATAATATATATAAATTGTTGATCAGAAGTGGATTACAAAGATGTGTTCCACTTCTTTGCAGAGACATGGATTAATTTCACAAGATTTTGTATTACTACTGGGAGTCATCTGCAGAAGCCTCTTCTGTGTATGTTTTGCTGTGCATCAAGTATTGATTCTGCAAAACCTCATATAAAAAATGGTCAGTGAATGAAAATTTAAGGAAAGTCTCCCGATTTTAAGTTAGATTTTTATTCAATCTTCAGATAATCATTCTGTAATACTGTGTTAAGTACCTGATTTTATCTAAAAGCTATTACTTTTTAAAAGACAGTTAATAGGGATTACTGAACAGTGGCAAGTTAAACTCTTCTAAACACTAAGGAAAATAAGTGAGGCCTTAAAAAGCAAAACGTAGTCTGGGACTAATTCGCAGGAGATTTTTGGAATACAAGGCCTCTATTATATTAAAGGTACCGATAAATCACAGAAATAGAGCATGGATAATCTTCTTCTTTAATTACACTTCAATTTAAAGTAGTTCGAATCTAGCTGAATTTGGACTACTAAAACATCTGCCAGGAGTTTTCAGGTTTGAGGAAAGACAAATGGGATACGGTGGTGCAGTAAGCATTAGCTGATCTGAAAAATAAGCTCCCTTGGTACAAAGTGCAATATTCCTTTAAAACATAGTCCCTGGCAGTGGCGAGTACAAAGGTTGAAGTATGAGAATTAGACACTTCAGGCACATATCTGAAATTGTGCACCTTATTTACCTCCAGTGAACTCACCCTTTCATCAAGACATTTTTGTGAGCCATGGCACCTGAATTTCTGGGAAGAGAGGCTCATAAGAGCAATACATTGGGTGTGTTCATGTTATTGAACTAGAGATCACTTCAAGAAAAGTTGAGGAAAAGTTGAGCTTGGGAGATAACAACCAAGTCAAAAGCAGATAAGAAAAGCAGATAAGTTCAATTGTGCTATAAGGTCCTTTTGAAAGGAAAATGCTCTATTGAAAATGAGTTATTGCTGTGTGGGTTGCCCTCTGAGCCAATATGCTGGCTAAGGACACATATGCAGAATTATCTGCTTCCTCTGCACATGTCCTCCACTAAAAGGACAGGACTAGGTCTCAGATATTATTTACTATTAAACTCACAGAGACTAAGATATCCATTTCCAATGGAGTCAAGCTTGCAGTGGTAGGTGACATTTCATGGAGAAGACTAAGACTTGGCCCCATTTTTGTGTCATGTGGAGGAGCACAGCCCTTAAGAAATAGTGTTCTGTGATGTGAAATTGCATGCTTTAAATCCCTATTTTGAACATGTAGTCTTAAGACCCATCCATAGCTCTAGAAAACAGTATCTGGCAACTGGATAATACTGCGCATTTTGAACAAAAGGATTAAATCAAAACTATTACGATAATTGGTCTAGGGCCATTTTGTTTCATCATTACAAAATTTTGCTGAGAAAGTGATTTCCTGCAACTTCTTTTTTTTTTTTTTTTTTTTTTTTTTTTTTTTTTTTTTTTTTTTTGTCAAGGCATGTTCTCATTGGGTTCTTTTAATGCATGGTCCTGAATAGTCTGGTATGAAGCCACAAGGACATCTAGCTACAGGTTCTGGCAGATAATGCTTTCCTCACAGCTGAAGAACCAGGACACTGACAGCACAAGAAAAAAATGTGAAAAAAAATAACACTATTCAACATATCTAACAGAAGAAATAAAGTGCTGACTGTTGGGACACTAACAGTCTGCTGTTTTTAGTGGTGCACAGGAAACTGCAGAGTTGACTTGGACTGAATGAGTCCTGCTCCTGTAGCCTTCACCTGTGGTCTGCCTGGCAAACAAAGGCCACAACCCTTCTGACACTGAATATAATGCTGCTGAAAGCCTTGTGCAAGTCCTCACTGGGATTTTTCATGAGCTGTTTTTATGCCTCCACCTCTGACTTCCTTTACAAGGCATGATTCTGTCAAGGGCAGAAATAGAGAAAAAGTCCATTCTTTCAAAAGCAGTGAATCTGGTTTGTTTCTATATTACTGTTTATTTTATGACAGTGTAACAAAGCCTGTAAATGTTGTTTAGCCAGAGTCAGTATTAGCAATGGAAATAATTACTACCACTTTAACTGATGTTTTGTTAATGTTACTGTAGCGCTGTCTCATGAGTCATGACAGGATGGAAATTAATTTGTCACTGCTGTAGGTCTCTTTCTTTACTATAAAGCAAGTTTCTCCTCTTACATTCATCTGCTCTAGTGCCTGTAGTAGAACTAATAAACCAAAAACACACTTGAACATCCTTGTACGTGCTGCCTTCTCCGTGGCCAAAGCATTTTAAGTGTTGTTTTGCTTAGGCAATGGAGCAGTCATGTGAAATTGAGGGCCTGGAGAAGGCATCTCTGAAAGTCACAGAAAGGCTTTGGACTCTTTCAGCCTTTGAAAAAATATATTTTTAGTATCTTCACAAAAAAATTTTCTTCTGAGGACTTCATGTTATAAAAGTTGTGCCTCCTATCAATTCACAGCATAGCCAGCTCTCCTCTGTCCAAAGTTGACTGAGAACATAGCAGTGCATGGAGTGCTGTCCCCTTGGCAGCCAGAGGTGGATCTTCATTTCTTCACACCCCTTCCAGGGTGTCACCTCCTTTAAATCATAATACAGTGAAACCACAGAAAGAATAAGCAAGAATATGCATATTCCACCTGGTAACCAGAGAAGGGCCTTGCAGTGGTCAGGGCTGGAGCATGGACCATATGAGAGATGGCAGAGGGTGACTGGGCTGGTTCAGCCTGGAGAGGACGAGGGGAAGGAGGGACCTTATGTCCCATCATTAAGTGGTGCACAAGAGGACATGATTTGCAAAAAGGTTAATTTTGGTTTACTTATTAAGAAATGTTTTTCACCTTGAGGGTGGTTATTCACTAGAAGATAGACTTGGAGACATTGCGGGACCTCCAGCCTTGGAAACACTAACACTTTGATAGCGCAAGGCACACAGTAACCTGTTCTAATGGGACCTGCTTCGCACAGGGGGTTGCATAGCTAGAGGCCTCTTCCCATCTCAGTTATTCCATGAGTTAATGAAGTCTTTAGAAAGCTTTAGGTTTTATTTCTTTGTCTAAAGAACTGGCTTCTAATCCCTGTTAAGTTTTTCTGCCTCAGATTTAGGAAACTCACAATGTTTGAAGCAAAATCTTAGACCAGTTTTTCACATAAGCATTTTTATTCTAAAAACTCCAATAGGAGAAAAGAGGTAGCTTCTCATACAAAAATTTAAAAGAAAATTCCTCTCCACTTTTTCTTTGCCTGTTAGAGCAGGAATTTGCTCAATTTGTGTAACCATTTTTCCTTTATCTCTGGATATGTTCAGCTATTCTTCAATACACCAGGGCTGCAGCAGCCTGGTCAGTTTTTAGGTGGTGGCTTAACCTGTATTTCCCAGTGTGGATTATGAGTGAGACAGCTGCAAATTTATCTGACTTCATCTGGCACTCTTCAGATCTGCTTCCAGACTCTCTGAAGAGTGAATAAATAAGATCCCTAATGCTAACTCTTTCTGATGAAGAGCTTTTTCTCATTTGCAGAGCTCAAAGAAGCCTTTCTCCACTGTTAAGAGATTTTTATTTTAAAAATTAAATTTAGCATTTACTGAAATTTAAATCTGTTGTAAGTTGGAGGCATTTACTTTGGGATGTTCTGTGATATTTTAATGTCTGAAAGTGATGCAGTCAGAAAAGCTGTAAGAAATTAGACTTAAAATTAAAAACAACTTTTCTTGAAAACAGACTCCAGCAGTGAGGAAGCCTAAAGCTCTCATCCACATGTGTAGGAATCCAGCTTTGGGAAAGTATGCCTACTCTCTGTGACCAATGAAGAATCATAGCCAATAGCTTACCTGCCTTGTACTTCAAGAGTAAGATCTGAGTCCACCTCGCACCTCCACCTGCTCCCTTCACCCAGGCTGCACTGGTCCCTGAGTACCTTTGAGGAGGTGACAGTTCCCTCTCAGCACTGTGCTCATGCTGTCATAGCAACTTGGATATACAGCACATGCATCCATCATGACAGGACCTGTGGACAAAGGAAATGTCAGCCTCTTCTCAGAGGCTCCAAACATGTAGTTAAACACTTAAATGTTTCATTATGCCAGGATGTGCTTTGACAATACACAGAGGAAGTAACAGTGGGCTTTCCGTCTGCAGACTCCCCTTTTCAGGTGAAATTTCAGCTCTTGAAACCAAATCCTTGTGAAACTCATTCCAGAGGGCTTTCTGTGAGACTGATGCATATTCCATAAGTTTTGAAACAATACAACACCCTCCTCATGACACAGTTAAACTGCACCATTTTCCTCATTTCACCATGGCTGTCTGGTTTTAAGCACTGCAGAAATACAGATGTGTATTTCAGACTTGAGAAAAAACAGGACTCTGATAGTCTACATGATGTATTGGTCTGCAACATGGCTCTCTTTGCATCAGGCAAAAAAGTCTTATCAAAGAAGGACATGGGGATGGAAACAGCTGCTCACTTTGGGGTTAGAAGGGGTTGGCATGACTTTTTTTCTATTCCAGTAGCAGTTTCACTTCATTTTATAAATTCATTTTATAAAAATTATAAAAATTTATATTAAATTTATATTTAATATAAATTTAATTTTATATTTAATATAAATTTATATTTATAAAAATTTTTATTAAAAATTCATTTTATAAAATGTTTGGACCTGAGGGCTTGTTCCCAAAGTGCATCAAGTTTCTCTAACCACTGCTTGAGAAACCACGGCTTGAGAAACCATCATGCCAGTATGTTACCCACAGTACTCACAGTGCTCACAAGCTAAGACCTGAAGGGCATTTTCGCAGATTTACTGAACAAGATGCCAAAGACTTGGTAGAAAACTTGAAAAATATGTTATATCCTGTCTATTTCTTATCTCTTCCTCCACGTCTATAATCTTCAATTCTCTTGACCCATAACTTTCACAGGGTAGATTTTCCTAGCTGAATGGATCACAGCATTATTCAAAATAACACAGAGCAGAAGTGAAGCTACAATTCTCTTTCAGTAGATATTGCATTTTAGCATCTGCAGTCACCATATATTGAATGCTATGATCAGTGCTGATGGAAATCAACAGTGCACCTACATAACACATGAAGATTTGCTCAACTAAGTGAGAAAACTTGGATTCTTTTTGTAGATGATACAGGATCTCTTGGGACTTGGCATGAATTGCAACAGATAGCTTGAAAGCAAACAGAATTTGGTTCCTAATAGATTATTCAGGAATATATTATCCTGCCTCCTTCAAATACGGTGAGAGAGGTTTAGCCTTACAGACTAAACAAGTAGAGCTGACCACATGCAGCCTCAGACAGTTCCTAAAGCTCTTGAGACATCTGTCTTTCAGATTTGCTTTCCTTTTCCAGGGATGTGTAGATTCTATCAATCACTGAATGACATATGGAAGCCTGTCCAGTGTGTGGTTCAGCTTGAGGAGAGCTCTTCTGCAAGTTTGACAGGGCAAATAATTAGGTCCTATTGCCTCCTTTGATCTTACCAACTTAGTAAACATTCTTCTGGATGGGAGAGAATGGGTTGACTGCCTAAGGTATAAATAAGGTCTATTGCTTCCTCAAGTTGTCTTGAGCTTGTACAGTTGTGCTGTACAAGAACTACACCCTTTCTGAGTATTACTTCTTGGTTTCCTTAACATCCTTGCTTTGTGTGTTAGCAGCATTGATTTGTTAGATGGGGAAAGTCTTTTCATGAACAATTCCATGGAGGTCATTAAATCAAAGGCACAAAACAGTTGTCAAGTGTTATCTGATACATGCCATGACTCAGAAATCTAGATGTCATGAGCATTTTCAGTAAAACACCAGCCCTGATTTTCATCTCTTCCTCTGGTTTCTCTTTACTTGGAGCACTTTCATGGAATATAATCTACAGAGGGCAAGGAAAAATGCTAAATTCTAAAAATAGCATGGCCACCACTTGATTCTGTCCATGAGTAAAACACAAGTACATTCAAGCTAGTAACTTTCCCATGTGAATATTTAATTCACCAAGATGAATTGCTCTCTAGGCCATGTCGTATAAGTGAGGAGCAGCTGGGCTCATTTGGTCTGTTCAGGCTGGAGAGGAGGAGACTGAGGGGAGACCTCATTGCAGTTACAGCTTCCTCCTGAGGGGAAGAGGAGGAGCAGGCACTGATCTCTTCTCTGTGTTGACCAGTGACAGGGAGTGGCCTGAAACTGTGTCAGGGGAGGTTTAGCTAGGTGTTAGGAAAAGGTTCTTCAGCCAGAGGGTGGTTGGGTACTGGAACAAGCTCCTCAGGGAAGTGGTCACAGCAGTAAGCCTGACAGAGATCGATAAGTGTTTGGCCAATGCTCTCAGGCACATGGTGTCACTCTTGGGGGTGGTGCTCTGCAGGGCCTGGAGCTGGGTTTGATGAACCTTGTGAGTCCTTTCCTACTCAGCATAATCTTTGATTTTGTGTAAATATTAACTTCTGAGGGGGAAATAAGCTTAGACTGTCCTCAGCAGAGTTTTAAACCATCTCCGGTGATTTGTTCTTTGTGAACATACTGACATCTTGTGGTTTCATCTGAAACTGACTGGTTCACATTCAGAAGAAAAATTTCTGCAAGGGACAGTTTAATTTTTTACATAAGTTGCATTATTTTTCCTGATTCCAGGAAAGTAGGGGGAAAAATAGATGTTAAACTTGAAAATAATATTTTTTTTTAGAACAGCTGCTTCTAAAGTGGCTGAACAGACTCTGAAACCTGGAACACTGAAGTGCAGGAATTCATAGTTTCTAGCAGAGCTACCTATAGTGAGACTCAGTTCTTTTTCCATCATTCATTGCATTGTCTTCAGATAGGAGGGAGGTGAAGTTATTGTCTGGGGCTGCCTACTCCTTGTCCTTGTCCCCAGGCCCCTGGGTCAGTGCACACATGCGCTGACACAGACTGCTGCTATGAACATGCTTACCTAGAAGATCTGTGCTGTTCATGCCAAAAAGCATTTCCAAACACTGGCTAAATCAAGAATAAGGAGAGCTGAGTAACAAGTGACATTCAGACCACAAAACATCCTGTTTGTCACTAAAAATATCACCTTCTCTATAAAAGGAGTTCTAACAAAGCTAAAAAAGTTAAAAGTTCTGTGGTATTGCATTGTTGGAAGCTGTAATGAAAGGGAATAGACAAGATGTGAAGAAGAAAGGCAGCAGATACAATGTTTGGCTGTAAAGATTACTAATTTCTCATGGAGCTACTCCAATTCAGATATGCCAATTTTTTCTTCTGGGCTGCATGAAAAAAGACCTCCTTCCCATGAAAGTGCTAGTCAGGGAAACAAGTAACGGGAATGCCCTTAAAACCCACAAAGATTATGTGATCAACTTCCATCTCTGTCAAGCAGTGAAAAGTGGGCCAGGTGTTCACAAGCCAGTCATACATGATGCATGCAAACTACATGTGACAAGAGCTGCCGTGTCCTTGCAAGGAGCTTGTGGCTGCACAGCAGCACTTGGCACAGGCAAAGCCCAAGGAGCCCAGAGTACCTCCCCATGGGACCACCCCTCATGGTCAGTGTGCCCCATGCGCACTAGCAAACTGCTACACAGGCAGCTGCTCTGCCCTTCTCTGGCTTCCCTCCACCACTGGCCCCAGGGACATTTCCTCCAAAACATGTACAGCAAAATCACGCTTGTCTGGAGATGGGCTGACATTTCTAAACCCTCTCTCTGCTTGAGACAGGAGGCATGAAGGCATTGAGACTAGTCAGTGTGGTGGGGAGCACATCCAGTATTTATCCCTAGCCATCAAAACATGCAGGAATGTCTTGCCTAAAGCCATGGTAGGCTTTGTGGATAATTAGGTATGAGACTTAGTCTGAGGCTCAGGCTGCAATTACCATCCACATCTCTGTAGTGATGCCTGTTACAGTGCAATTTATATTCCCTCTGAGACACCCTTGTTACTGTGGGGGGCATGGTGCAGGAGGAAAGCTGTATGAGGAAGAGGGGTTGTACAGAGTAGTACAACTGTTACTTGTTCATTTCAGTGCCTCCTGAAAAAGAATAAAAACTACAAAAAAAACCCAAACAAACAAAAAAACAAACAAACAAACAAAAAAACAAACAAACAAACAAAAAAACAAACAAACAAACAAAAAAACAAACAAACAAACAAAAAAACAAACAAACAAACAAAAAAACAAACAAACAAACAAAAAAACAAACAAACAAACAAAAAAACAAACAAACAAACAAAAAAACAAACAAACAAACAAAAAAACAAACAAACAAACAAAAAAACAAACAAACAAACAAAAAAACAAACAAACAAACAAAAAAACAAACAAACAAACAAAAAAACAAACAAACAAACAAAAAAACAAACAAACAAACAAAAAAACAAACAAACAAACAAAAAAACAAACAAACAAACAAAAAAACAAACAAACAAACAAAAAAACAAACAAACAAACAAAAAAACAAACAAACAAACAAAAAAACAAACAAACAAACAAAAAAACAAACAAACAAACAAAAAAACAAACAAACAAACAAAAAAACAAACAAACAACCAAAAAAACACGAGCAGAGATCTTGTGAGGGAGACTATTCCAGTTTTCATGTGAGCTCAGAGATAACAGTGCATTGAATGGTTAGTTACTTCTTTCTCTAGCCTGCTTCTCCTGGAAAGAGCATTCCAGCTGCACGTTTAAAATTTACTTCATGGCTGGAAAGCTCAAAGTATTTATACCAGAGGAAAAGGCTGGAAGTTGTATCTCTGGTCATTTCTATTAATGTTTAGGGTGTATTGCTCTCAATGTCAGCCTTTCAGGAACTGTGGAGAGTGTTTAAATAAGATCCATGCAGCAGTCCTCAGGAAGATCTGTGCAGTGCAGGATCTAATTCATGCAGGGTCTGCTGCATTTTAGGTATTTTGGGATGGACTTTCCTTGGAGCACAAGAACTTGCAGCCTTTGTGAGATGAAAGCAACCTTTAGAGGATAGAAAGATTTCCCTCAAAAACACAAAGCTTCACTTTTTACAGTCTGCATTTGCAACATGTCATAAAATCCATGCCAGCCTCTCCTGGTTTTTACAGCCAGCTTGGCTGAACCTCAGTGATGCCCGCAAGGAGAGGCTCCGGCAGGGCACACAGCCACCCACAGTAAGAGTTGCCATGTGTGGGCTCCTTTGATATGGATGGCAGGTGGACTTTGTGACAGCGGCAGCAACAAGCAAATGTCAAGCTGTCAGCTCTGACCAGCAATAAGCTCTCTGGGGAGTGGAGGACACAGCTGGGTGGAGAGGCTACCCTGCAGGTTTGGCCTCTCTTGGAACTCTGAGATGCTCTCCCCAGCTCTGCAATGTAGTCGCTCTCATCCTTCCCTAAGTGATCTCAAAAGCTTGTGAGGGAAGGGACCAAAGTAAAATTGTTATAAAATGTTGTTTCAACTCACAAAGTCACTGACAAGGGAAAAATAAGAGCAGCAAATAGAAGTCACACAAAATTGGGACTGGGAAAATATCTGCTTCAATGGATTTTGAATTAGCCCTTCAAAGCCCATCAGAATTATATTTTGCCCTTACTGCTTTCAACACCATTCTCTGTCCCTGCACCTGAAATGTTGTGACACCAGCAATTCTGATGGATATCCATATGCACCTACCAGGTCTTCAAATAAGGGGCCACTTCCTATGGCTTAGCTGTGATGGAAGTGGTAACAGATGCTGCAATCAGGTAGAGAGAAGAGTGGACAAGAAAAGAGAGGGACAAAGTATTTTACCATGCTGTCAGCTGACAAGATTGTCATTCTTCTACCATGCTGAAATGGAAAGGAAAACTTCTGAAAAAGAGCAGTGGTGGGCTGAAACTAACAAAAGGTATTATTGATCTTTAAATGAAAATTACTATTTTTCAACTTGGATTTTCTTTTGTGTGTTAAATTGGACAGCTCTTGCTTTACAATATCTGTTTTCTTGCAGTCTCAAAACAGGCTAATCTTTCTGGAAAAAACTTCATGGGAAAATGCCACTTGTTGTCTACTTTGCAGTGTACACTTCACTCTGCCTCTTGATATATGGGGACACATGAGATTATTCCACCAGGAAAAAGTGACCAGCTGCTTGGTTTATTGACTTTCTTTGCCTCATTTGTGCTGCTTATTTTAAATCTCTTATGGGTGTAATGAAAATAATGATCTCAGTAACTCATAGTCGCTCAGATTCTGCTCAGAGCTCTTGGGCACTAGAGCAGCCTCAAATGTCATTTTTTCTATAGTATGTCAGTAATTGAATATTTGTAGCTTGCCTAATTTTAAGCTTTTCTTGTATCTATCTCTGGAAACAAATAGTAAAATATGCAATACTGTCTCAAAATGCCTCCTCTCCTCCAAGTAGATGGCAAAGTCCTGACTTAATCCATCTTCACCAGGTGTTGCAAGTATGCTGTGTTCAACAGAATCAGATGGGCAACCACAAAAATTGGTCTTTTTCAGGTTTGGATCACATTTTAAGAAAGCATTTGTGTTAGTGACCATACAAGGAAACTGCTAATGCTTGCAGCAGTTTCACTAGAGCATCACCAGAGGGTGGCAGGACACTTTGTTGAGGCCACTGCTGCTGACTTGCAGTGCTGAGTTTGTACAGACACCCATCTCACCTCACCCTGCATTTGTTCTCTTGATCCACAAGAGAAGTTAGCCTCCTGAAAGAGTAAATGCTATTTTTGATCTTTATCCTCTTGGAACACAGCACAGAAAATTGGAACTGAAATCTGCATCAGAAGAATTTTTCCTCTGACCTACCTTCAAAAGCAAATGCACTGAAATAGGACCTTGTCTTCTACACATTTCAGAGCTGTCTTTATGAAAAGCAATTGTTTGAATGCTAGTTTCCAGAATGCAGTTTGCACAGCTTTACATGGTTGCTGCTTAGTACTTGCAGGAACCCCAGTACTTCCTTCTAAATAGCAGAGACTTCTTTTCTTTCAGCATTGATGGTCTTGGAGGGTTTCCCAGTTAGGACCAAAGGGTTCTTGTCAAGCAAGAAAGAAAGCAGCTGAGGAAAAGAGGAAGACATGTATGTCTCCCAGGAATTTCAATGCACTTCAAACACTTCCCGCTCTTTGGCACAAAGATAGAGAACCACAATGTTCATAGGTGCACCAGCATATTGCTATTTTTCACTGTTGCCTTTGCCTGCTCAGTTTGGGAGTGTCTGAAGCATCTCTGCAGAAGGAGAAGGATAGCCTTGGTGGAGACACTCAGCTCATCTAGCAGCTACTACACCAGGCCGTGTGTGGCTTGGCTGCACCAAGCGCTTTCCAGATAACCTTTTCTCTCAGGAGGAAAGAGGGTATTTTCTGCCTCATGTCAAAAAAATGCTATGGGCATTCATTTATGTTCAGCAATTGGATCATACAATTGTGACTTTAACAGTTTTGGTCAGTTCCCACTAGATGATGCTGTAGTCCCTCCAGGGAAGAGAGGCTATGGCTGCCACAAGGGGGGAAGTACATCCCTAGTTTTAACTACAAGTTTAGCTGAAGCACTCTTTCTGCTCATCCATGGACATCCAAACCCTACTCTTCATCTTATCCTGAGAGCATTCTGAGCAAGGTGTTTTGCATTGATGACAAGATGATGTGCTGAGATGTCCTCCCACTTACTTAACAGGATATTCATGCCTGGGTGGCAGCAGGCTTCCAGTGTTAGCCTGAAGTTCCAGATCTCTTCTGTCTTCCTCCTTTCTTCTGTATGTATGGGACATCACTTGGGGTATATTAACATCGGGGTTTGGTGGTCTATTTCCAGAATAAATTTGCATCAATCAAGCAGGGCAGATGTCCAAAAATCCTGCCTCATTTAGCTGGAAGCTGAAACAACTTTCCTGGTAAATCTGTGATGTGGTAGCAATGGGGATCATAATTTTAGGAAAACAAACCTAAATTATCATCTTTCATGTTGTAGTGGTTGGGGGAAAAATGAGAGGGAGGGAAGTTGTATACATATTCTCTGTGAGTGACTTTCTTAACGACACTCTCATTGAGAGTGACTTTTGCCAAATGCTGTTTACTTTTTGCTGTCAAATCTGTCTGAATTGATTGAAAAGTGAGACTTGTTCCCCTCTGCTTCCTAAGTGACACACAGACTGAGTGTGAGAAACAGCCTGCCAATGGCTCCATCAGGAATCCTGTGTCAGAACAACAGCTGAAAAATAGAAGACACTTTGCCAAGTCTTCATCTTAGCCCATGGTGTCTCGTACTGCTCTTCCATGGGTGCAGTTATATGGCTAGAGCTTGGAGAAGGCTTAGCTCTGCAGAATTCTTGTCCATGGAGCTGTTCTTGCACTGCTGGAAAATTCAAAAGAGAAATAAGGCAAGAATCTTATTTCAGCCCAGACTGATCATACACAGGTTACAGCTGAGAGAAATTAAGCCTGGATAGCAGTAGATATGCATTTAGGAGGGCACATGAAACCAGACTAGTGGACTAGAAAAATATGAGGGAGTGGTACACCAGATTTAATTAACTGTGTTCATTTCTAGGATTGCAAAAATTTTTACAGGCTTTAATGCAATCTTCATGGAGTAGCTGGACTCTAGAAGAAGCAGTCCTCAGTCTCTCATCCTGTGAACACATCCTTTTCTACAGTGACCTGTTCAGTATGTATTGGTGGTATTTATTTTGACCTTACAAATTAAATGAGGAATTCTTGTTACTTACTTACACTTACGTCACAAAAAATAAATGTACTCTGAAACACAGGCTGTGACTTTTGTTTCCTTTCTTCTTTTCAGAAGACATCTAATTTAAATGTGTTTGCTTCTAAGTTAAGATACCTGATTTGTCCTTGTCTTTCCAGGTGCTTCAGAAGGAGTTAGATCCATATTTGACCAAGTCACATGGTCTGTGCTGTACCTTTCAAGGTCTAGTTATAGCTGTGAAGATTTTTGGCTGGCAATACTTGATGATATACAAATTCTTTCTGAGCTTGACCAAAATACATAACTTTGGTGCTCCATTTTGCACAGCTGCAAGAAGTGAAGAACTCAAATGAGAGTGAATCATGTTCTTTGAGCTAACCTTTCCTGGACAAGCTGCTGACAAATGGGAAGCATAAATAGTATTTTAAAACCTAAGCATAAGAGGAGAAAATTAAGCATGTTAAGTGATCTCAGATGCTTCCACATGAACAGCCAAAGCAGTTCTCAGCAAGCCCTTGTTCTCCCCTGTGAGAGACTAGGCAACCACCATCACTATTTGCAGGGCAGAGGCCTGTATGAGGATTACAGGAGGCAAAAGCTTTGTGCCAGCCTCTCTCCTCCACCTGATCCCCATAGGGGGCACATTATTGTCACTATGTCATCTCTTCCCTACCTGCCTAATACCTTTATTCAAGAGAAAGGAAAAAGGAAACTTCATAAACCAGCATACTAAGTCAGAAACACTGGGGATTAACTCCATCATGGTCTTAGAAATCTAGAGGATTTTGCACAGCCATCGTCTGCCTTTGCACTGCTAATGCTTTGTCTAAAAAATCCTTGTCAGTTTGACAGAAAGAGCTAATTCTATGCAAAGACACTTTATGATTTAAATGACACTAGAATGGTGAAAATCTGTTTGTTCTCTATACCTCAGATTCTCTAAGTATCATGGCTGTGATCCAGCCAAGCTTTTAGTATGAATCTACACTCTAAGTATGTGCATCATCTTATCAGATGCAAGCAGTAGAAAAATAAGAGCCATCATAACAGAAATGCTCACTGGATTGCATATATATGAATTTGTCTCTTTAAAATGGATGTTGAATATGCTCTTTGCATGTGCTTTTCATTGTTCCTTGCTTGAACAGGAAGATTCTTTAAGAAATTTTTTGTAATGACCAAGTGGGGACAAAGGGAAACAGATTAAGAAATGGCCCTGAAAACAAGTAGAATGACAATTTCAAGTTACCATGAACTTGTAAATGTCTGTACAAACCTTTCATATATTTGCAGAGTAAGTCTTGTTCTACATTATTTTTGGAATCTTGGTGGGGTTCCTCCACTGTCAGTTCCAAACCTCTTCTGCTGTCTGTACAGGCCTCTCAGGCTATCCCATCCCTGGGTGGTATCTCCAGGTCTGTCTGCTGTTCCAAGGCTCTGACCTAACAATTGCTAAGTTTAAACAACACCCCTGGGAGTGAGCTTTCCCTCCCTGTCTGTCTTCAGGAGGGGTGGGAAACAGACTTTCAGCTCCCAGATATGCACTGTGTTCTGTTCTTCCTGACTTTGTCCAGGTTAGCAGCATGCACAAATACACTCAAGAACTCAACTCCTGTGGTGACAAGCTAGATATGTCTTACAACAGAACATGTCCTGCTGCACTAGTAAATGGCATATTTCATGATAAACTGTAAGGCTGCTCTATCACATTTGTTGTACTTTGAGGCACCTGAATGAAACAAGACTTTCCATCTTGGCAGTGTTGAACAGCCAGTGCTAAAAGTATTGACCTGCTTACAAGCAGGGAAACATTCCAGTTATGTAAACAGCAGAGAAGTACTTTTTTTCTCTGCATTCCTAGAGTAAGCTGGCTTTAGCTGAGTCCATAACTTCTGTGTGTGCTGTTCCCTTTGCTGCCTCCACACACACAAATTGGCTTTTTTAAAACCACAACCTGCTAAGTAACCTCTTAAGCAAGGGGTTTCAATGTGTTCTTGTAAAAGCCAGTGAAAGATTTTGAAAAGAAATTGAGTGACCAGCTCTAAAATGCATTTCCAAAAGAAGCAAAAACTGCTATGCTAGATGAGGCCAAATGCTGCTCTGAGCAGCAATTGTTTCCAACAACAGTTGCTAATGACAGTTGAAGAAAACTTTACAACAGGACAAGACCTCATTTTTTCTTCCTGCTCTTCTTCTCCTCCTCCTTCTTCTTCTCCTCCCTCTTTTTCTTCTTTTTCTTCTTCTTGAAGTACTGACTACAATAAAGATTAATAGTCATACATAGTTCTCTTCCTTGAATCTATTGAACCTGTTTTAACCTGTTAATGTCACTATCCTCTGCAAAATTCCCTCCTAGTGATTTTCAATCCAATTTCTGTAGTGTGTATAGTAGAGAAGAGGTCAAAAAAGGAGGGAAGGAATGTATTTTTGCTGGTTTAAATTGGCTGCTTCTCATTTTGAATCCATTGCTTCTAACCTTCGAATTATTAGCAGTAATAATTCTCAATCCTCTACATTTTCACTTTTTATAGTTACATTCTCAATCATCGTGTTCCCAGAAGCAGGAGTTATTTCATGTATGTGATGGTTTTTCTGTTCTTTTGTTTGCTGTGACTTGAAATGAGGCAAGAAAACAGGCATATAATGTTACTGATCTGGCTACATGACCAGTTCATATAGGACTGGAATGCTTTTTATTCTATCTTTCTCTCTGTAGCTATAAGAGAAAGCTGCATCTTATTTTTTTTTCCCCACAATATATACAGGGACTTGAAATGCATGGAGTGCAAGAATATTGTCACAGCAATGCACAGTGGGCTCTGGTTTTCCTTCATTTGGATTGGACCTCCACTTTGACCACAACAACAGAAGACAGGTGGAAATTATGCTTGAAGTAAAAATACAAATCTGAGATTCTTCTTGTGCAGTTCAAGCTCACTTCTTCGCTCATTTATACAGGAATGGTGTCGGCAATGTATGTTGCAATCAATCCAATCCTACATTCATCCTACTAAATTGACTTCACCCTATCAACAGAAATGTTATAAATTTTCTGGTTAATTTTCTTTTCAAATTCTTCTAACATGGAGTGCAATTGTTTCACCTTGTCTTGACTCTTTAGATGTATTTCAGGCAGAAGACAGAGCAGATTAACTTCACCTATTTGATAACTAGTATCCACGGAGTCCTCAAAGTAAGGCTTCTCTGGAATGTCAGAGATAAGGAAAGCCCCACATAACTAAACAAACAGCTCAGAACAATAAAGTGATCCATGCAATTTCCTGTATTGTCTCTCTGGAGTCCATGGGCTCATGAGGCTCCTAGGTGAGCAGGAAAAAGACAAGCAGCTCAGCCAAAAAGAGAGGTACTGCCATAAAACAAACACTCTGCAAGAGCTGTGTCAGCTGCAGTGGGTGTTATTTCACCTTTTCAAACTGCAATCAAAATTGAGATTACCAGGAAAAAGAAACAGCTTGGGACATTTGAAGAATGTGTATGTCAGGTCTTGCTCAGAAGCCATAATTCTACTTCGATGCCAACATAAGCATTTATAAGTGTGGAAAATACATTAGGAAAACCTAATTTTCAGGTGCACACCAGAGTTTCATTTCACATAAACATATGGAAATGGGGACCATGTCCTCAAATGTTGAATACTGCCCTCTTTCTACTCACTCCAGAGAGAGTTGTGTTGGTGGCTGCATTGTTTTGCAAAATGTAGCTTATCTAAGTAGCGTGTAGCATTATATACACAACTGTTCACATTAACTATGTGACGCTAATGGATTAAAAGTTCGTGGATTTGTGGAATGACATGCTTTCTCCCTATATCTTTTTATCCCTGTTAGATTTTCTTTCTTTTTTTTTATTAATTTGATTTTTTTTAAGTATCTCTATTCCAATTTGAAGATGAAGTCAGATGCTTTTTAAAATAAGTAGCAAATGTTTACTTTCCAACCTGTTTTTGGCATTTGGGTGTAAGACAATAAAACTGATGTTCAGCTTAAGCTGACCTTAAAGGACTCTGTATATCATCCACATAATGCTGCATCTTCACTAGAAATAAGCTTATAAATAAAATTGAAAGAACAGCATGAAGCCAACAGACCTGCATGCCCCTCTTTCCATCAACACATACCTTTGCTGAATGCTTGGTAAACTGCTACAAATAGTTGTTGGTCCAATAAAAGAATCCAGCAATATTTGTATGGAGTAGCCAGCCCTGTGAGAGGCACAGTGTTAATTTTGACTAATTCAGTGTGTGCAGAAAGACTAATTCTGTCAGCACTCTGTATTTATTATAACCCCTGCCTCACTCAGAGCAAGCAGCTTTGTCCAAACAGGCAAGACAAGATATCTGTGTTATTTCCCAGCCTCTGAGTAACCACTTTTGCAATCTGAATGTATTCCTAAAACTTTTCAAGTGGTCTTAAATATATGATTAAGGTAGCAGCCAGATACTGCATGTTCTCTGCATGCTCTCTGAAAAAAATGGTGTTCCAGACAAAATACAAACTGTAAAACATTTGGAAGGCAAAAACAACAGAATTTGCCAGAGGATGGCTGTTTCACATTAGCTCTCAAGTTTTTAAAACATATTTTCAACGTGTTCTAAAGGAAAAACTAAGCTCTTTCAATGTTTTTAGGAGGCAGAGTCATTACAAAATGGATCTCCCCTGACAAAGAAGTTCTGAGCACACACTTCCCACATCTCAGCAGCAAATCTGTCATGTTTGGCTTGAGAATCCTCTCAAACTGTATGTTAGACAAAATTATGTTTGGTAAATCATTTTTAAAGCCTTTGGGCATATCTAGTGAGTCTATGAACTCTAAACCAAGTGTCACTTTGCAGATACTAGGATTTTTGGGGGGGGGAGGACTGAGGGGAATTCAGTTGTGTTTTTAATATATTTTAGTCATTTTTTAATCCTACATTTATTGTCTGAACATAATTCTACCTGTTCCTCTTGAAAATAAATTTTAAAAAACAAAATAAAACAAAAGCACAAACAAACAAACAATCCTGCAGTGTGCAGAGCATGTAAAAAAATCATGTCAGTAGAGCAGAGCCATAAGCTTTCCAGAAGGACTCATGTACTTCATGCTGGTTTTTTTGTTCTCACAGTGCAGGAGCACATTTTGTATGTCCTATATGTTCACCCATAGGATGCCAGAACATTTGCCAGTGAACTTAGCATTTTGCCATTTAACCTTTAGCCACAACTATGCAGACTATTTAACAAGGCAGGCCAAGGAAGTTAAAGTTTTTAAGCATACTTGTGTAGTGATCTTAGAATCTTAATGTGTAAGTGGTCAAATCTTTTTTCTATTCAGAGCCCAGAAAAATAAATGAGCTTTTCCATTTTGCTTCATGTGACTGTTAAAGATTGTTTTATGAAACAATAATCAATGTGACTTTCCAAGGTCATGTGCATGTTAGTGACAGAATTCAAATATAAAATGTCAATGCACTCTTAATTAGGTCAAGATGTCTAAGCAAAATTCCTTCTGTCCAAAGCATCCTCTTATTCCATGTGTAGGATAATTAAAATAAATTATGCCCATGAGAAAAGCCATGCTTTAACATCAAAATCCCATTTATCTAGATAAGTCTCAAATCCTTCCTTGTTTTGTTCTGATGAAGTTCATCTGTCTTTATTTACAATTGATCTGGCTTTGCTTAAGCTTAGTGCAGAGGGTTGTGGGGGGAATTTTTGCCTCTGTAGCTTCCATGATTCGCTTTAAATCATTGAAAATAGGAGTCCTTAGTGCCTTCTGCTTTCCAGCTCCCCTCATGCTCTTTGTCTTAACCTTTGTTAGTGACCTTTAAGGCCTCCTTTCTTGGCTATCCTCAAGAAGCAACAATCCAGAGTCATCAACATGTCCATTTCCCCCTGAGGTCATAAGGTGAGGCAATGGTTTAGATTTCAGGGAAACACCACACTTTGGTCATAGGTATAACAGTGGACAGCTCATTTCACTGCATCTGTACTCTGGGGAGAAGGCTTGAGACAGGCAGTCGTGCCAAAGACACAGGAAGAGGATGAAATGCTCTAATATTTATTTTTCTAATAGATACTTGATTTCCTCTTCTTCCTTTTCACTATTTACATTAGAAAAGTACCTCCTGCTCCTTTGCATCCTACAGCATAGCTTACTAGCAGCAATCATACTCATCCATAATGGTATATTCCACACCAAAAAGAACAGCTGACCCTAGCCTTTAAAACTGGAAAAGCACCCTCCCTTATTTCCTACCACCTGGAGTAAGAAAACTAGCCACCACATGTAAAGGGCAACTAGCTCCCCTTACACCCCGCAGCTTCCCAAGAACTCACCATCCTTCTACTCTGGGTTTTTCTGAGGTGCTCTCTAGGGGAAGGGAGGTCGCCCCCTGAGTTTTGACACTGCAGAAAGATGTATCCTTACAGTAAACTCTCAAATGTGCTCGCAGGAGAAAAAAAGTAAACAAGTAAAGGGAAATGATGAAACAAAGCAGAAAAAAGTTCCTTCTTAATATTAATGGAGACGGGAAAAGTAATGCTCAACTAGGTTTGCCTACATTCATTATTTTAAAAGGTTCTTGCTTGATGGTTTGTAACATATGCAGCTGATAATAATGTAACAAAATTTAGTAAAGAAATTAACAGGTTTTAAAGCTCTCGCTAGTCTTTCACGGAAAGAAATATTTCCGTGTTCTTGTAGCCTTTCATTACGGACAGAAAGCAGTTTCCGTTATTATCCCAATTTTAGTTCTGCAAACTTTACTTTGGGAGTTCAAATTTCGTACTCTTTTTTTGAAATTCAACTGTTTGATTACTTAAGAGTGAATTTTAGCTGTCATTGGACTTGGTTTTGATTTTGTGAAGTTTTAGCATGTCTTTCCTAACCAGAGTTACATACATGAACTGAAGCATTAAATGCATGTATGTACATCAATTTTTATGACTTTTGGTAGGCCTGCTGGCAACCCCTGCAGCTATGAACTTGAGATTGCATGGGACAAAACAAAAGACAGAAGAAAAATTGAGAATTTTGTTGATCATATATCTATAGGAGTGTAAGAATCATTTTCAGTATCATAACTAATTATTCTTTTAAGGATACCACAGTAGTAAAATTCAGTTTTAGATTTCATGCAGCATTAGGCTTCCTCTTCCCTCTTGTCTATACAGATTTTTTTAAGGGTTCAACAAATAAAAAGAACCTTTAAAAAAGCATATGGATGTACTTTATGCATTTTTTAACATTACAACTTTCCCAAACTGTAATAAACAATATCAATTTGCGATATACTGTAGTCCTTATTCTCACATTTTTTTTAAAATACAATAATACTACACTCCTAATCCATTTATTTTTGCCAGTGCAACATGAAAATCTGCAAAATTCCTGCCAGGGAAACTGAACCATTCTTAGAAGGAACAAGACACTTTGACCTTCTATAGTTCTTGAAGCGCCTATCAATTAAATCATACTAAATCTCTATGGGGGAAAAAATGACCCTTTTTTCAGTGGTTGTGGTAAGAGGTCTGGAAATACATCTGGAAATCACTCTGCTGTTGCTTCATTCCTCTAATTTTAAGTAAATAAGATATGTTCCACATTTTTTTATCCAAACCACCATGTCTACCTGAAAGTTAAAATCCTCATCAACAGCAACAAGAGAGAAGAAGAAAGCCAAGATTCTGCTAGCGTGGGTCTCGCACATAGAAGCAGAGGAAAAAGCTGATCTTATCCTCAGCAAAAAGAACCATTTTATGATTGGGTCCCAGTGAAGCTAGTGTGTTTTAAGGTGCTTAGTTTGCATAAATGGCTAGTTGTTAGGGGTATCTACAATGTTCTTAAAGAGTTAACATATGGTCTTTATCTGGAAGGGCGGGACAGTCGTTTCTGAGAGCTTGTCCATTCTTGAGATGGACGAAGACTGTGTGCCCCCATCACTGCTATTAAGTAACAAAATTGCTTCCAAATATCTTACTCTTTCCTTTTTAAATTACATTATAGGATGCAACTTGTAAACCCCTTAGCAAGCTTTATCTAAAAAGTGTAACTTGTACATGCACAAACAAAACAACACAGCAGGAAAAAAGTGAAGCAATTCTTGTACTTCTGAAGAATAAAAAAAGAGCATTCCTTGTGGAATGATTTTGCAAGCGTGTTTAATCAATTGTAAATAAATAGGAAAATTGGAGTTTATAAGCAAGAAGCTTTGAATATAAAAGACTATTTAAACTGGGGTGAAATAAGCCATTGCTTTCATTCACAGAGAGAATTTTCAAACCAATTATGTTCTCTCATGGCTCTTCCTCTGATGTCAAGGAAGATCTTTTAAGGATTGTATCTAAGAATCAGTTCATTGTGGAAATAATGGTATCCTAAATATATGAACAGAAATTTTCCCCATTTTCTTGGTGTATGTATATCATCACAGTCTGAGTCTACTCAAATTTAAAATTAGAATTTAAAATCAGCGTAGAAGCCTGCTCAGGTGCTTTCTGTATTTGGAGGCCTAAAGGGTCTATTTGAAAGATCAGGACACAACCTGTTTACTGAATCCTGATATCATGGTACTGCACTGATATGTTTAAAAGAGGGAGTAAAATCAAGAACATATGTTTTGTGTGTACAGTCAAATGGTGAGGAAGGAAAATGCAAATGCAAATCTTGGAAGGAGAACCACCAATAGGAAGGAAAGAAAAAAAGCAAAAGAGCCAAAATACTTCCACATATAATTCATGATTCAGGATCTTCAGTTCCTACCTAATGGCTACTACTAACAAGCCCTGGAATTTTCCTTCCCACATGTGAGTAGGTATTATTTATATCCTGTAAGTTCTCCACACTTCTGTAAGATGATTCCAGTCCAGGTTTCTGGTGAAAACCTGTGGTTAAACTTTCAATTCATATAATCTTAAGAGACTTGATCTGAGGCAACTCTAAATTGATTGATTCTCTTAGAGGTGCATAAGCTCTGACAGTCATACCAGGATTCACCAAGCTGTCATAGCTCACTTCAACAATGGAGTTGTAACATCCCTGATGTTGGAGACTGCAAAGCTGCAAGAAGAAGTAGATTCTAATTGAAGATGATCTTGGTCATGCAGCACAATTAAGTGCATGGTGCTGATAACAGCTCTGTCTTAGGATGAGACACTGCTCAAGCACAATGAAGTCCTCTCTGCTTAGCTACCCTCATCCAAAGTTCTTCCCTTCCTGGGCATCTCTGTCCTTGCCCACAGCACTCACTATAGGGATAGACTGTTTACTCACTGATGACAAAGACTACATCACAGCACTTGAATAATAAAAACTTCAATGAACATGGCACTGAAAAACCAGATGAAATTACAATGGCTTTAAAATACAGTTTCAGTTAACTATGCCTGGAACAAGAAGAGAGTACAAAGGTACACATAAGTAGAATAACTTTATAAAATGAAAGAGTAGTACCACTAAGTTGATTAGATATGACTTTTTATCATTACTTAATTTTTGCCCACCTCAGGTAATATCAGTGGGGAAAAAATAATTTATTCCTGTTTATAACAAAAATAGGCTTTATACAACATACAGTAAATTTATTCCAAGAAATATATTCTATATCTTTTTTCCAAATGTATTTTTATGAATAGTGGCAGTACTGACACATAGAGCAATATTTTCAAAGTAGTATGTGAGTTTTTATTACTAGTCGTCCATTGACAAAACATGGTACAAATCATCTTTTACCATACACTTTTCAAGGAGATAGCATTTAACTTTATTGATTTCCTTTCTGATAATAATCTTTATTTTATTTCATTTGAGGATCATGCTTTACATGCTGAGAAAATTCATCTAATGGAAATATCAAAAACAATAGAAGTGAGAGTATATGCTGACTGAACTGGATTCATCTATCTCCTTTTTAGTCATGCAATACTGATCTGCTGACACATGCACAGAAAATCTTTGTGACAAGTAGACAAAATACAAGATCATGGAAAAGGTAAAAAGCAAGATATGGTTCCAGACATGATTACTGTACAGAGAGGGGAGTACACTAAGTGTAGAGCTCATCACACTGATGTGTCTTCTTGCACCAGACTGATGTGTCTTCTTGCACCAGACAGACAGACTTAGGTCCATCACTTATATGGACACATAGGCATGAAGACAGAAAGGCAATTCTTTCCTCCACGCAAGAGAATACAGGTATAACATTTAGATGATTAGCTTCAGACTCAAATCTGGGAATCCAAAATGGTGTCAACTGCCATGTCTCCATTGGCTTCACTGATTTCCAAAGTCCATCCGAATTCTGGTGTCTTTCTTAGACCTTACTTTGACAACATTTCCATCAGTAATAAATATGAACTATGCTTGAATATGCATGGAAGAATTAGTTCTAGAACACTGAATCTCAGTTTGAGTTCCTGATGTTTATTTTTGTTCTGCTGAAATCTTAGTATTAGCCAGCCTTCCTTAACCAGGCAGGAAAGGAGACACTTTGGACTGTTAACAATAAGAGGCTATAACCTGATTGTCCCTTCAACCAGAAAATAAAAAACCCACATGAACCAAATAGGTCAGACTGCTTAAAGACATCTTAAGCTTACTCTAAACACTTTTTTAGTTTAACTGCTGCAAACACATACATCTTTAGTGTGATTTTAAGTGGGCGAGGGAGCCAAATGCAAAACACAGCATGTCCTCCTTTCTGTTTGCTTTAACTTCTGATAGGCTGACAAAAGGGATGTGGCATGGTTGCGTGAATGACTTCAAACAAGACTTGTAAGCTCTTGGGGTGCTGAGTGTACCTGCTGTTAGGACAGAAAAGACACAGCAAATGTCTAGATGAGTACAGGATGGAGGCTGACACTCTTCCAGCTGTCCCAGTATTGCGACATTGCTGGCTGGGATACCCCAATGCTGCCCTCATTAATGTGTAAAACAGGTAACTGGACCTTTCTGCTGATCTAGCTTTCATTTCAGTTTTTGTCTGCTCCCATCCTGAGCTCCAAGCTAATTATTATTGCTGTCCCTGAAGTTAGCTAAGGAACTCACACTTCTTTCTGTAAGAGAAACCTTGTATATTTTCTTTCTTTTGGCACTGTGATTGTAAGAGCTCTTTGTCCTAGATGTGTATCACAGTAATTCTGAAAGCATTTCAATTTCTCACATCTTCAGTCCTGGGCTGGCTTAATTTCAAAATAATATTGTGAGTAATATGAATAAAAACTCTTATACAGATGGAGAGTGAGGCAGTATGACTATAATGAGCCATATCAGACTAGAATAAGCATCTGTCTATGTGCAAGTCTTTTAACTAACATATTCTAGGAAACAGTTTAAAGATAGGCAAGTATAGTAAATACTTTTTAAAAATCTAGGGTACAGCGCTTCATGTTTTCAGAGGTGGAAGAGATATATTTGTACTGGCACTGGGAGGATTTTTATTCCGCAGTTTTTCTGCACACAAATGTTGAGGCATCCTCTGTATTTCTATATGGCTTAGAGTTCAAGTGCTTTGCTACACACTGGTGTGTGAAGCATCTCCTTTTAAGAGAGGTCCCAGCATATTCACTTAATATAATGTAATTTATCAGAAATGATAGTGAAGTCTCTCTCTGTTCATCAACTCTGTTTTTCCTCATACTACACTATCCTATTCCTTTTTCTGTGTTGGTTTCCACTAGCTGGAAATTAAACCCCAAGTAAGTAAAGCCCCTTCCCCCCACCCCTTCTGGTAAAGGGAGGGACAAAAGCAGAGACTATCGGTTCAGGTAATGATTTCTAGAAAGTACAAAGCAGTGAAATAAGACATGCGCCATAACAGCAATATTAATAATATTAACAAAAAGAGAAGGTATTTTACCCACAAAAAGGTATTCACCACCAGGAAAAAAACCACGATGGCATGGGTAGGCCACAACCTCATGGCTTCCCCAGGCAAAGGCACTCACACAATTCTGCAACCAGGACACCATCACACCTCTCTTCAGTTGCTGCTACCAAGCTGAAGATAATTTCTTGTCTAAGAGCAGTATTTTCATCATAGTAACTTAAATGCACATCCAAAATATTTCATATTATATGCAATACTAGAAGTTGTGTGAATTTTAATAAGGTAGCTGTTTCCCTTGAAACTGGAGTCCTTTCTCTAACCACAGCCAAAAGTCACACTTCTCCTGCTTGTGTGTTTCAGTTGCAATTGGGAAGAACTGCTCTGCATGCCCCAAACCTTCTTTCCCTTGCTCCTTAAGTTTCAGTACCTCTGGAAATTACAGAACTGCACTACTCATTCAGAAAAGCACTTTCCAGTCATGTCTATGAAGGCCATTTCTTAGATGCTTTGGACATAGCAAAGAGAGTTTAGAAATTTACCCTCATTATCCCAGAGCACTTGCTCTGCTGGTTAGTGCAGAACATCTTTAGAAGGACACATGCACCATCAGCAGTACCTCTATGCTGTAAGTTAGCAGAGTGAGAGACTGACAATGCCTTTGCATTTCAAGGCTAAAATATACAGCAAGTTTTGAAAAAGCAACCTGGAATAGCCTGTCTACTAAACCTATTTTTTAATTGTATCAGCATATTCAGGAGGAAAAAATTTCATAAACAAGCTTCACCCTACAGACTTTGTCTACATCTTTTCTTCTGTCCCACTGGAGTTTTCAGAATCTCAAGTTACCTTGAATATGAACCTGTCTTTTATGATCAAAGGTGCCTTCCATGTTTTTCTCACATTCAACATTTGCCTGGATCTTTCAAAAATCATACAGCACATACTTCAGGGTGTAGAATATGGCAAAATACACTCACTTTAGCATGAATGTTGTAGGCCAAAGACAGACTGACTGTGTGCTTATGGATAAAGTATGCTTCATGAATTCTGAAAAGCTTAGCTTAGAAGTGTAGCGAACATCTGCTGTGCAAACAGAGACCAGCAGATGTTTTGATTTTGCCTACCTTTTTTTTAAACTTGGAAGCTAGCCATATGACATCCTTATTGTGTATTGGGCTTGTCCACCAGTGAAAACAAAATTCATATGACTAAACTTCATCATTGTCTGAATACTGAGAAGCAATATGAATCTTGTTTTTCTTTTTTTGTAACTTGAACTAATAACCCATAATTTGGCTCATTCAAATGCTTGTTTGCTCTGCTGAAGACTAAAATGCACAGACCTCTGCCTGAAAGGAGCAATTTTTGGCAGACTGACACTTCTCCTCCTACATAATGATCTTTTTCCAAAGTCATGTGGACAGACATTTTGCTCTCATTTAAGTGCTATGTATTCTCTTCAGTCTGTGTCAGAACTCCCAGAGGTGTCAATGGGATCTGTGTGTGTAAATCAAAACTGACTGCCTTCAATTTGTGTGTGTTTAAACAGTATTTATGTGGGAAGTCTGGACTTCAAATATCTAGCCCTGGAAAATTTATATTAAAATAATTACAGCCAGTGAATTACTGGTATTTGAAAGGATTGTAAAGTATCTCTCCCAACTTTTAATGATAAAAAAGTGATAATTTAAGAGCTTAATCTCCTTTTATTCCTCCTTCTTGAGAATACTCTTATATTTATAGAAAATTCTTTGTTTCCTCCATATGTTCTGTTTACAACTGAGGCCTAAAATGGCCAAAAAAATCCTCTCAGATTTTTTGACTAAGATCTTGATAGCCTAACTTTGGCTCCTCAGAACTGAATGCACATTGCATCCTGTATAATGCTCTCCACCTTTCACTATTGCCACAAAAAAAAAAAAAAATTAAATTTTAACTGTCTGAAAGTGCTGAGACAGTGTGCTCCAGCAATGCATTCTAACAATTCTAACATAGGGAGCTTCCAAGAGCAGACCCTGCTTTGCAACGAGACTGCAGTCTTGCCTGATCTTTGCTATAGTCTGGGGGCAATGAATGAAGCTGCAAGCAGGTAAGGCACTGCAGCACTGGGAGGTGAAGGTTCTCAGCCAGGTGAAGACACACTCAGGAGCTGGATATGTTCTTTCTCCTAAAAGGCACAGGAAGAAAGAAGATGAAGCAACTCCCCAAAGCCCTTCCTTTCTCCTCTTTTCCTAGAACAGCTCTGCTGCTTTCATTTAAAGAGATTGAAGGTATTTCTACCCCTACTCTCTAAACGCTGTTCCTGAAAGCTTTCCTCCTCATACAGTTCCTTAAACACCCCCTGCTGAAATACTTCCCTGACATCTGCAAGGGGAAGTGGACAGCACAGAGTAATCCTGTACCCTGGCAAAGGCTGAAGGGGAAGAAAGCCTAGCTCTGCTAGCTACATACTGTGTTAGGTTTCCCCAGATGGATGCTGTGTGCTTGAGCACAAAGAGAGTCTTAGAACAAGCTTAACTAACATCAGGCTCTGAGTTCTGTTCTCAAGCTGTCATTTTATCTCTAGTTTAGTTAAAATTTAGAATGCTGTGAAATTCCTGCAGAAGACATTTCATTTGCAGCTGGGTTTCCACTGTGGTACAAAGTTGCTGGCAGAACATCCTTACTGTAAAAACAAAAATGACCTGCATTCCTTCAAAAATTGTAGGGTATGTGATATTGTGGTGCTGTCTCTGCAGGCACAAATACTGTGTGGGCTGAGTACAAGGATGTGCTCTATCCAGCTGTATTTGGGGGAACATGAAGGGGGGGGGGAAACACAATGCTTTTCTTCTCCATATTTGGAAAGATGCTTGGCCATGTTTCATTGAGTAATTCAAGCAAAAAGCTATTTGGCTAAAGGACAGCAATCCTCAGACTGTTTGTTTGCAGAAGGGTTTTTAACTGGGGGTAAAGATTTCCCTTTTGTTTAGTAATCAGAGTGGTGTTAAATGACCATATGATCTTGTGGGGAGACAGTAAAGTATTACTGGAATTCACCAAGTCTGTGTATTTTAATAAGACAATTAAAGAGATACAGTAATGTGATTGTAAAAGCAGCTGAAGTGGTGCTCTTTAGCTTTCCTTTTCGGGGCCAGTCAGCCCTCTTCTGTCACATGACAAAGACAGTTTATTCACAAGATCTAATTTTTTTTTTTATTACCTGCTGTTTTGTAATGGAATAGAGTCACAGTCCAGCACCACCTTCTTAAGTACCCTGTCATCAGAAGCCACATTAAACCTGCATTTTCTGTTCAAGTAATGAAGCCCAGAGAAGATATTTTGACCTTCAGGGACACTTAAAGTGGGAAAAAACTCCTTCTGCTCTCCACCTCCCCATCTGCTACAGATCAGTATGAACCAAAGAGCAAATAATATGCATGAATACAACAGGGAAAAGACCATCAAAAGAAGAGGGCTTAAACACACCAACATGGAAAGGATTTGTAAAAAGCTGGCAGGCAGGCTTGGAGAAGGCAATTTCATTATAACAGAGATTTCCCTTGAAAATGCTGCTTTCAGAAAAGCTTAGTGAACATACAGTGAACAGAATGCTTGCTGCTTACACATACATATATGACCTTCACCATCTGCAAGACTTTTTCTTTTGCAAGTACAGCCTTGTGGATAAAATACTTTCTTGAGGATTTTGCACGCTGAGTCCAAGCTTTTAAGTTTCAGTTTATTCCAGATATTATTCTAGGGTTTTGTTAAATCACATTAGGAGCAGACTTGAATTCTTTGGCTGCCCTCACGTCTTGTAATGCTTTAGTGTCTCCTCTCTGCACAAATAGATTGAATGCCATTCAATATAAAGAGATGTACCTGTGTTATATACAAGGGAAAATATACTAGGAGAATTATTCACTAAATACAAGTTACTGATTCTTTTCAAAGCCTTTTGCACACTAATTATCCATTGACTGAAATTTCCTCTTGCCATTTAAATTTTCCTGGATTTTGTTTCACATCAGTACTGTGCTAGCGTCTCAGTCTTGCAGCCATAGTCAGAGTTTAGCTGTTCACCTCTTTATCCCTCTACTATTACAAACTCCCCGTGTGATAGATATATTTACATCTTGCATTGATGAGTTCACTCTGCAGCCCTGTACACATGTTTATTTTTGTTAAACCAGTAAGAATTTCTGTGCAGCATGACTGGAGGGTCTGTGTGACTAAAGAAAATACATGCTTTCGAAATTTGTACATGTATCAAGGACTAATTTAGAATCTCCCTGGGTTTTTTTGCATTCGTAATTCTGATGAGATCACCAAGGCTGAAATTAATTACTGTTAATTTCTAACTACTGTGTTTTCACCATTAGTCATACCTGATTGCACACTGGCAACAGGCCATTGACATGAATTGTTCTTCTTTTGCTAAAAGTGTTTTCAGTACGTCTTCTTTTCCTCTGCTTCTGAGTCCTAAAATGTGTGGCATCTATAAAGATGAATCTGGGAATATGTAAATATAGGTGAAATAGAGGAACTGACAGTTAGCTTTCCAACAAGCTAACCCAGACTAAAGTACTTTTTATGATCTGAAAACTCAGGGATAATAGCAGAACATCGTAACTGCAATGATCCTCTTCCGTTAGGAGCACCTTGAGAAACCACTCATCTTGCCTATACTTTTCCATTCTTTCATTCTGGTTTGTGCAAAGACCAACACAGTCTTACAGCATAGTGAAATATAGATGAGAAGACTAAGTATACTAATGGTGCGGTGTGACCACAGTGGATGCAACTGGAGCATAATTTCTTTAATCTTCCAAAGACCAATGGAGCAAATCAGCTTGCTGAGGACTTCAGTGGTTGTAGCAATTTCAGCTACCCTTTCAAGAAAAAAGGTCTCATAGTAGCCCAAGTATGATGTTGACTCTTTCATTTCACTATAACATGAACAGAAACTGATCAGTCCATAACATAGCACATCCTTTGGCACCAGAACTGTTTTTCACATATGCCTCTGTAAGTATCTGATTTCTATTTTCTCTTCAAGCACTGAGTTGCAGAAGTATACCCAAGAAACAGATTTTTGTGAAGCACTTGGATTAGTCCATAAACTTAAAACATATAAAAACATGTTGGATGTGTATATCAGACGCATCATTTCCCTAATTAAATAATATTTTCTGTTACTTAGTCTCTTGTCATTTGCAGTGAAATTTGAGTACTGCTGGGAAGTCAAAAGGACAGTATCAGATCAATTTTCCATCAGCTAAAAGCCTCAATGTGTAAGGAATGTATTCATTCAACCAAATGTAAATGTAAATGTGGGGAAGAACTTGCAAATGAACCAATGTACCTGCGTATTCCATCACACTGTGATGTCAACAGAAGCAAACTCAAGAGGAGGAGTAGCAAATATGTAAAAGAAAGAAAATACCAACACAAGGCCAAAAGTTGCAATCAACAAGTTTACATGGCTAATCTGTCCCAGGGGAACTTTCCTGAGACTAAGTTACTCCCAAAAATGCAGTTGATTGAGAAACAGTAGAAAACTGTTCCCTTTGAAATCAATGGCTAAAACAAACCCAAGTTCTCAACTCATAATATTCTTGAGAATTAAATCTATACTGAGATTGATTGAAGGGTAGTGGGTTCTGAATTTGGCAGGAGGTCTCATTGTGAGTGTATCTCTCTCCTAAAGTGACTCACAGACAGCAAGACAGCAGAGGACCTCTTCGGAGAAATGGCTAGTAATGTCACAGTTGGCAACCAGGAATTTTCATAACACGCACAGTTTATTGTCACTGTTGCTACGTCAGTGTATATGTTTGCAAACACACGTGGATGTACATATGCAAGTGCTGTCCCTGTCCTTCGTGCACACACCCTTGTGGACACTCACCCCACGTATCTGGACACTTCGCTGTCACTGCTGTGAGACGTACATAAATAAAGTATTGCTACATCTTGAAAGTTGAAAAACCGAGTCCTCAGGCGGCTGAAGTGTGCCCTTGAACAAGAGAGGGAGACTGTGACAGAGCCAGGAGCGAGACCAGAGCATATGGAACCTTCAACCCCCCCAGCCGCAGGCGCATCCTCCTCGCACAACAAAGGGCTAAATTAACCACGATTAATTCAGCACGTGTCAGTGCAAACCCTCACTCCGTCCCCGCGAGCAGCAGCTCCAACCCGCGCGGCGAGGGAGCGGAAAATGCGCTCCTCACTTTTCGGGGGGTCCTGCCTTTCCGCCCCCCTTCGCTTCTGCTCGGCGCGTTTCCAGTGACCGCCACCC
>NW_005054385.1:1403129-1430989 GCF_000277835.1 Geospiza fortis
AGGGCGAGGTGTCGGCATCGAGGGAAGGCACGGCGATGAGAGTCGCGGTAGTGCGTGGGGTGTTGGGGTGTACGGTGTACGGTGTGCTGTGCAGTGTGTGGTGTGGGAATGTGGCTCTCTGCGTTGCTCGAGGGTGTTCCACGACGAGGGATGTAGGGCTGTACGATGGGGTGTGGGATGCAGAATGGTCTGGTCAGAGCAATTAGTCACTATCTTCCCGCGCTGTCTGGACCTGCAACTCCCATGTTTTCTGCTGCCCTTGTAAACAAACGTGTGAAATTCGTTCTTTGAAGGGACATGGAGCCCGTGTCTCGATTTCAGAAGTGATACGTATGAGTCAAGTCTGGCATCTGAAATGCCTGCCTGGTTTCATGGCAGCAGGACTTGAGTGCCCGCTAGCTGTCAGACCTATCTGCCAGGTGTCTGTTTTAATTGCTGATGACTTACAAAGGTCCCCTTAAGCTGTGTGCAGTATACCAGTAAGTAGGGGCATGTCCCCAGGAGCACTTCCAGACACCGTAACACAATCACTTTTCATGCTGTCATGCAGAACCATAGCAGAAATTTGGTCAATGCAACCCCTGGGCATGTGTTGGCACTTGGTCATACTGGGGAGACTTCTCAGTTGATGGTCAAGGGACAGCCAGTCTACACAGGAAGCTTCTTTTACAAAGCTAGGCCTGGTTCTTCCTTGTCATTTGGCCTCTGTGTTCATAAACAACCACCAAACCAAGTCTCATTTGCAATTTTTAATTTTTTTTTTAATCTAATTTCTGGTAGTGTCCTGTAGCTGAGCATTGGGTGCACTTGTCTTGAAACACTTACACATTCTCATTTGGAACTGAGGAGCAAGATTGCAAGAGGTGCATCACTGCTGGGCATATGAAATTGGCAGAGATTATTCTCTTCTTCACTTTTGGCAGGAGAAAGCAAGTTCACTTAAAATGTGCTCAGAGCTGCACACGCCAAATTGGCTTTAGGAAAACACATCCCTGTATTAGATCTTCCACTGTGAAGCCGTGTTTCAATATATATCCATCCCAGGGGTGTTGTGTGAAAAAGTTAATGATACAAGTTAAAAATAACCATTAAAAACAAAATATAAGCTTAAGAAATACCATCTGTTGTCTTGATACAAAATCTTGACTAATGATATCTTTAAAGTGGAATAAACAAAAAATCCCTTCAGAAACCTACAATTTAGTTTCTTTAGCCCAGCTAAACTTTGTGGCTGCAACAGCATGACTGTCATTTTACACTGTGTTCTTATAAGAATGTGGGAAGAAAAATATTCGCATGGTGACAGGGAAAATTAAGATAGAATGACAAGGTTAAATTCCGGTCTGTTTACTAGCTCTTGGTTAAAGATACTGTACTGTGGTTTTCTTCAGTATGATTTCTTCATGTCAGACAAATTAACATCTTCAGAGAATACTCTCCTTTCTAGACACTCTTCAGAAAATGACTGTTCTAAGTTTAAAATACTACTGTTGGAATAAATCTAGAAAGTTTTTAAAGTATAATAAAACTGCTATTCCCTCTGGACTCTTAGACTGCTGCCTTATGTTTTTAACTGTCCTTTGGTACAACCATAATTATTTTTTCTTTCAATTTTCTAAAATGTGTCTTTTTTTTTAATTGTTCCGTTTCTTTTACACTTTAACCTGGGATTCCTTATTCTTCTGACCAGAATTCTCTGCTACTTTTCCAAACTCAAAAGTATCTTCAAAGCATTACAAAGTCTCTGTGATTGTATCACTTATGTGTTATAGTAATAGAAAATTTAGGAAAGTGCATTGTTAGAATAAACCCAGCACTTAAATCGTTGTGCAGCCCTCTTCTTCGGTAGGTCTCAAAGTCATTAATTCACATCTGTGACAGTTCCACTGAAACCACAGAGGCAGAGAGATGAGTGAATTCTGCAAGGTCATCAGGCCAGTTAGTGTCTGACCTGGGAACATGAGTGAACAGGAGCAAGATTTACATAGCAGTAGCTGTCTCAAAACCTGTGGCAGCAAAACGTCATCCTAAAAGCAGTTGCACAACCACACAGCGTCCATCTTCTTTGAAAAACATAAGAGAGTTCTTCTTGACACTGCAGCTTTGCATCCTCTCCAAAGGTACTTTGCAGAGAAGTTTATTGCAGAGTTTCTGTGTTTTGTCAAAGCTGTCCTTACTAACTTTTGCCATGTAGACCACACTTTGGCATTCCTACCCTGCCTGTTAAAGATAAATTCTATGTGATTTACAGAAATATGCCAAATATACCACAAGAGACAGTGGCAAGAGACAGAATCCTGATGAGAATGGCTGAACTTGTATTGATGTTTGGGTTTGCCACCCTTTTTGTGATTTTGTGCCATGCTTGAGCTAGCAAGTGCTCATTTTTGGAGTCTTTCTTTTAAGACAAATGCAAACAGTCTTAGAAAGGGGAAGAAACTGAGCTTATTAATTCAAAACTCTTTGGCTTCAGTTTTTCACAGCATAAGTTGGTGGGACAGCACAAACTACATGCAGCTTATGTTAAGCAGATTGCTTATTGCATTATGGAAAGCTACAGAGCTGTTCTGACAGCAAGAAAGAACCAAAGCAGAATTGAAAATACAAACATGCTAAAGCAAGTGTTCTTCCTGATGCTTAAGGAATGTAACTAAAGCCAAAAGACCTCAGTGGTGAAAAGTGTTGAGAGACCTATAGGCAACTCTATTGGAGCTTCTGATCCTGAGATAGCCACTGCTAACACCACCCATTATGTTTTGTGGGAAGGATGTGCATTTGTTACCAGATGGGCTTTGAAACAGAACTGAGGGGTCATCATGCAATTATGGAAGCTTAATGGGTTCTTGTTTTAGCAGCTGAGAGTCACAGTTACATATATGCCAGCATTGGTGCGCTATCTTTTTTGATGGACAGTATAAACATCCTGAAGCTGCGTTGGTTTGGTGGTCTAAAAAACCAAAAGACAAAAATAAAAATTATTTAAACTGCTCCACATGGCAATGTGTTGATAAAAGTGTATCTTCCAAAAAGAAGATAGTCTAATTTCTGTCTTTCAGTGGAAGTAAAATGGGAACAATTTCTCTTTGTAATTGAAGTGGAAGTTGTAGGTGTGCACTACTGTTGAGCAGAAGTCAGGGGTAGTACTCAGACAGGCTCAAACCAGTCCATTGTAAAAAATCCAGCAAAGGAGTAGCTGAGGGAGCCTTTGGGAGTTCTGTGTTATAAAAATAATCGTTGCATTAAAAAGGTAATTTTTTTTGTTTTTGTAATTCATCTTCACTCCACTGAAGTCAGTATTGGTGTATGCAAGTGGAAGGTTTGTTCACCTACAGAGTAAGGTTACACATTTTCTGAGAATCTGGTCTTTGAAATCTGGTGTTTGTATCTAATGTGATTTTGGGGGAGTGTGATGGATGTTCAACCAGCATGTCAAATACCATGCTCTGTGTTATAGTTAATAAATATTAAAAAAATGTCCCCCAAAAGAATGTAAGCACATATCAGTTTAGGATAAACAATTCTAATGCTTATTTAATGCTTGTGTAAATAAGTAACAGTGGCTTTGTTTCTTCTGTATGACAAAAGTACAAGATGCAGCATTGTTACCCACTAGGAAAATTAGCTTTTCCTTTCAATGCATTTTCAGATTCAGAATCTCATTTTCAAATTAAAATGAAAATTTTATTGGAGCTAATGAACTGGAAATCTTTTCTTACCATGTACTTGGTTACATTTTTTTAATTTGAAAAAAAGTAATGCCCTCTCACTAAGAAGATGACCATTCAGAATCATGTGTATTGTCTGGTTATCAAACATGTGTTCGTGGATTTCTGTTCCTATGTTCTCTGCAAAATCTCTAGCTAATAATGAGAGAGTAGCAAATTCTGGGTTATCTTTGGCATCATGTTCTAAATATCCCATGATGGCTTAGGTCAGCTAGAGCTAACTGTCTGGTTGACAGTGTTTTTGGCATGGCTTTGGAAGTCTGTGTTAAAGATATGGTAGTAAAAAAAATCAAAAAGTCATCTTGGTTTAGCTGGTAGTAAGGGATTACCAAATTGCAAGTAGTGTTCCTGTCAACCATCACGGGTGTCAGCTCTAAGTCTCCAGTTTTAATCAGTGTGGTGTTGTGAAGAGTACTGGTCCTGCATACTGCAGCCTTGCGTGGGGTTTGTTCACAAGATCAATAAGGCAGGGTCAGAGGCAAGATACACATCTGTGCATTGTTCCTTGCCCTTAGAGCAAGCCTTAAATATACCTACCTTTAGAGGCTTTTAAGTAGTTAATTTTTCTTTGACCTTTTGGTCAGGACAGACAAAAAGTGCTCTGTTTAGCATATCTGTGGTTGCCTAATCAGGATTAATACTTTCTTTAGTTGAAAACCTGTTCTTTGGAATTCTTCTGCTTGTGCTTACAAAATTGTGCCTTGCCTTTTGGTCTAATCAGAAGCGTGTCATTTGGAAGCCTGGTGTAGATATTGCTGCACAAAATAAAACAAATCTTGTGGATGTAATATCTGAACCAACAATACAGTGAATGAAACATGTCACCATTATGGAATCTGGATGATATCATCCTAAGTGTTTCAGGAAGAGATTCCTTTTCATGAGAAAACCATTTCTTGTTGTCATCTCAGAGCTTCTTTTGGAAGGGTCTGACAATAAGCCCCTTCTGATACCCAGTCCTTAAAAGTTATGACCCTTGCAGAGAAATCAGTCTTATCGTGTGCTTTACTTCAGAGATACAAAGACAAACCAGAAAAGCTGCTGAGTGATTTGTTCTGAGAGAAGGAATAAATTCACAACATTAAAATTTTGAAGAAGTCAGGACAAAATAAGTTGGTTCATTTTTAATTCATTTCCTAAGCTTATGAGAGGCCTTTACAGCAAAATACATAATATTTAGCAGTAGTTCCTGACAAAAGCCTCAGCATTAAACTTCTGAATGTTTATTTTACATGTTCTGTGATACTTATTTTATCCCTTGTCCCCCAGTTCCATATGCTACTGGAATCTGTGAGTCAGATTTTGCAGGTGAGGCTGCATGTTTGTGATGCTAAGAATTTTCTGACTTTTCTAGGTGCAGAAATTAAAAGCACTATTGCTTTTAGCAACGGGTTCTTTGTAGGATCAGGACCCTGCTTAAATTTTGGAACTGCTTACTTCTCTATGACATTAACACAATCCAAAACAAAAGCTCTTTTTAAAATTATAATACTCCTTCTGCTTCAAGGTCTCACTGGCAACCTCAGCCAGGAAGATGAAGAGCCTCCTTGAATGTAAGCAGCAATCTGTAAAGAGCTTTAATGTTCAGAGTTGTGGTGCTCTGCTAAGCTTGGGCAGTATGAACAGTTAAGCAGAGAGTTGGGTTTCTCTCCCAAGCACTCCCCCACACCCAGTTGGTCTGGTACATCTCTTATCAGTGATAACTTTGTGTTAGTGTTGCTCAATTCTAGCAGTCCTGGAGAAAAGGGAAAAAAAAAAAGTATTCAGATGATAATTGAGCAGTGACATCTGGCAGTAGATGGGCCAGGTCATGAATTGTGTTTGTCCTTTTGGAACTTATTATTCAGTTCAGCTTTTCTTCTTTCCCCCTGCTTATTTAAAGTAATAAATGCTTAAAGCAAACACAAAAGAAACAAATATTTGGCAGATGTACTAGTCAATAGTGATGGGACTGCTTGGTCTGAAAATACACGAAAATCGGTTACATATTTAGTATAATATTTTTGAGTCCCTATTTTTATCATTAGCAGAAGACCAGAACAGTACTAAAGAAATCAAATAACATGTTTGTAATTTTAATGATGGAACCTGCTCACAGACAAGAAAACTAGGATTTTTCATTTTTTAAATCAAACTGAGATCTATTAGCGAGTGATATGTTAAGTATAGCATGCAACATGGCAGCATATAAAGGCCTCCAGCAACTTTGCAAAGTCTTGATGAAGTTGTTAAAAGTTATGTAGCACAAGAGCTCAGAAAATGTCTATGTTCATAACATGCCCTGTTTTTTAATGTCCTGTTTAGAAGACATCAGGATGATTGAAGATGAAGGATATGCAGGTTAGTTTCTTCCTGGAAACGAGGTGTATTCTGTTCTTTCTAGTTCAGAGCTCAAAACTGCAAGCTACACAATTTGAAATCACAATATCCAACAGTCCTAACACAACTGTGTAAGTCAAAATTCTATGTCACAACTCCTATCATTGTAGAGCCAGTGATGGTTTTGGGTTGTTTAGTTGGTTAAACAATGAAAAAACATCACTAAAACCATTTAGTGATGGTTTTGGGTTGCTTTTGTTCTGGTTGCTCAGGACTGTGTCTAAGTTGGTGCTTGAATATACCCAGGGATGGAGAGCCCACAAACCTTCTGGGAAACCTGTTTCAGTGGTTGATTACTCTTGCAGCAGAAATATTGCTTCCTCTCTTTAAGTGGAAAGTTGGTAATTAAATATGTGCTTCTTGCCTCTTGATACCAATTAGAAGACTCTGTGTACATCTTTTTACTGCCCCCCTCATTAAGTATAATATGCATGGATAAGAGGACTTTAAACCTTCTTTTCCCCCATCTGAACATTACTAGATCTGTCAGTCTTTACTCAGATGTCATGTCAGTACATTTCCTGGCCATGAACTTGGTTGGCTTTTTCACCTGTGTGCTTTCATCCACATAGTGGGGTTGTCTGACATAGTTGTGGGATTTACTCAGATCATGCCTTCCAGGTACTGAAATAACTATTTAAGTATTTTAAATATCCAGATTATTTCTATAGATACATCTTTTCTTTGAATCAAGATTGCATTTCTTGCTAGTGAAATATCCAAGGGAAGCTTTAATATTAGTTAATTTCTTCTAGGTAGGTGACAGCTTATTCTCTAAGGCCTGTGTAGCAGTGCAGAGAAGAGTGGGAAATGTTGGAAGCCAAAACCTCTAACTGGGGACTATCTTTTAGTTCATTTTTGAAACCTAAAGAGGGGATAAGATTCATTCAATTTGAGCAGTGAAAAGAGCAATGTATAGCGACCAAAAGAAAATATGATGGAATCACCGTATTTGCTGTTGTAGAGAGGGAGCTCAGGAGGTGTAGCCAAGTCTTTTATGTACCCAAAATCAATAAAATAAAACTCCTTAGCACCAATGTAACACTAAGAAGCAGGCATTCTTTGTTCAGTTGGATGCATGAGGGGATATCTCCTCCAAAATATCTTGCTTGCTGAGTGCAGGAAAAGCTCCTATTTATATACTATATTTTACATGCATATTCATAGATTTTCCCAGGAAAAAACTATACATATGATAATAATTTTCCCAAAGTCATTACCTTACATTCCCTTCCCTCTGGGCATGCTTTCTGTCCTGGGAGACTGGTGATCCCTGGTGGTGGGCAACCTCAAAGTCATGCCTGACTGCCTGGTGAACTCATAAAAGCTTGCAAAGTTGGGCTGCGTTGCTTTCCAGATCTTCTTCCTAGAGAATCAGCATTGTGTGATTCCATAGGCCAGTGGTTTTTGAAGAACAACCACCTACCAGGCACAAACAATTCTTCGCCTGGCAACAGTTTCCTGATAAAGAGGAACTGTATTTGTCACACTCTAGCTCTGCATTATTCTTGGGAGATGACCAGATTCCTCAGGAGTGCTCTGGATTCAGTGATCAGCTTCACCAAAAGCTATGTTTGATCACAGTACTGGTTATTTTTTTCTTTATAGGATGTTTATTTATGTAAAATCTCGTGTCAGATTTGAACATTTTTACCTGGGGGAAAGATGAAAACAAAGAAATCTTGGAACAGAGTTGAGCTTGGCAAAGAGATTTAGCACTGCCATTTCCCTTTGTGAATGAAATACTGATCTGCTTCTGAACCCACCTGTGATAAATTAGGATGTACTGTTTTAATATTGTTATGAATACATGGAACAAATCTGTGCAGCGTTTTTTGTAATAAACTAACATTTATTCATTTTAATATAGGCTTAATAACAAATATGTTTCATTATTTTTCATAGTTAAATTAATTCTATAATATTATAAAATGGAAATTATTTCTTTTATATTGAATGAGTGATCATATAGGAAAAAGAATAATTTCATTCTATTCAGAGCTCATGCCCTGGTGTGTATGTTTTGTCATTCCTAAAGTGAAAGGAAATCCAATGTAAGTGGTCTTTTGGGCTACAACAGCTGAATGGCTCTCTAGTGGAAAGCTTTCTGGTTTGCTTCTGAGATGCAGTGGTGGTTCTTCCTGATCTATAAGAAATAATATTTGCTTTGTAGTGTTTTTTTCCTGCAAAGTGAATGTTGGATAATGTTATTTGAGGGTTAGGCTCCAACTTAAGCATTTTCAAGCAAGCTTCTCCTGGGGCCGTATGATGTTACAGCCTGGCTTGGTCTGTAAAGTGAGAGAGGGTAACCCATTTCAACTTGTTTCCTTCTAGATAGATATATTAGGATTCAATTCTGTATGATCAGAATCTTCTTTAAAATCAAAAGAGAGAGTAAAGACAGGAATCAGGCCCAAGATGTTTATGGATTATATGCAGAAGATGTAGTTGAGACAGTAACAAAGAACCTTGACAACATCATTGCTGTGGCTGTCAAGTGACCGAAGATGTCTTTGCCCTTCAATACTGCTCATCTCCTAATTTTGTGTTACAAACTCCATATTAATGTTAAAAATGCAGAAGTTAGGATTTAGCTGGTTTTGTGACTGTACTGATAGGATTTCGTTTTCCAATACAGAAGTGAATTTCTAGAGAAGGATTTTGTATGATAACTCTTTTGTTGCACAAGACTTCATATTTTAATTCTAAGGACTTTTATTGGCACAAAAAATTGGTTAGACTGCCAGATATTTGTACACACCAAACAGTCACTGAACACAATACAGATGGTAATAACTTTTTGCTAATGTGAAAAGAATGTTTTATTTAAAATTTGTGGGGATTACTGAAACTGACTGATCTACTACTCCTGTGAAGGAAGTGTAGACAAGAAATTAGTTACTGAAATGGTAAAAGACTAGGTATTTTTAGTGGCCCCATGAATTTCTATTCAATAATCAATAGCACTAGTTGTTTTGTTTTGTAAATACTTAGCCCCTATTAATTTATAGTATTGACCAAATGGGCTAAATTCTCAATTTAACAGGCCGTTCAGCCCTGTAATTTGAGTTATGGCTGGTGCTCAATTTCATTTGATGGTAAAATCAGAAGCAGATGTGGATATTCATGTCAAAGAAACAGGTTCTCAGGATCCTTTAAACTTACTAGCACCATTTAGAGGGCTTTTAAACTGTATTTATGAAGAACCTGACAATTTATGAAGGGACTGCAAAGCCTTGTCATGAAAAAAAAGTAATCTTTATGTAGATGCAGTCCATTAAGTTGGCAGGGGCTGATGAACAATATCTAAATGTACTTACCAGTTTAGGGGTTAAACAAGTTTAGGGGTTGCACAAACATTTTAAAATATATGAAGTTTTTCTTCGGGAAAAAACAGCTTCAAAACAGCTTTCTGGAGAGGGAAGGAGAGAGAGGTTACTCAGAATAGAGGGATGTAAGTCAGGGTTAGAGAAAACAAAAATTATGTGAAATGCTGCACAAATATTGCAGAGAAGAGGAATGGGGACTGATACTTGGATTGTCAGCAGCACCGACAGGCTGGTGGCCTGTCCTCTTGTTCTCACAAAAAGAAAAAAAATACTAAGTGGACCAACAGACATACACAAATTGTTTTATAATAGACTTTTGTCTTCCTTCCCACCTCTTCCTTGCCCCCCCTCCATGCTGAATGTTTCTTTCCCTCCCTTGCTGTTTTCCTCTGTTTTTATGCAGCAGGGATTCTGTGTCTAGAGTTACAGCTGCAAGACATGAGGGCCAAGCTGGTCATTCGCTTTGTTTTGTTTTGATTTCTAGGGGCAATATGTAGCAATCTTGTCTGTTTGTCTGTCTGTTTCTCTGCTCAGATTCCCTGGTGCCTGAATATTCAAGTCTTCTGGGTAGCAGGAAGACATGTTCATGCTCTCTTACCTGTTGGCTTAGTCCGTGTCTGTGTGACAGAAGTGCCGTCTTGCAGAGGTGTTGCCCTTTGAGATGCAGAGGGCAGAAAAGATGTTGGCTCTTGCCTTATCTGACGGTTATGTAGCCAAGGCATATTTTCCTCTCAAAAACAGTCATTTACTCCTCAAAGATGGTCTTTCACTGATGCTTTCCACTTACTCAAACCCACATCTTTTAAAAGGTCTTGCTAAGCAATTTTTCATGGGACCAGGCAATTTCTTGATTACATGGAAGTTCATGGAGGGTTTGTGTTTCAGGAGTTTCAGAGGGCATTTGTGGCAGTCTAATTTTGTAAAATAAAACCCCTGCTTATTTGCTAGTCAGAATTAAATAGTCCTGAGATATCTGTAGTCCTGTCTAGACTACTGGGGTTCAAGCTCATTTGTTCACTGGCCATGCAGACAGACATGTCTCTGTGTTTAGGGAAAATGTGGAAGTTTAACTGATGCTGATTATGAGCATTAGCTGCTGAAGAGCCAGGGTGATGTGGAATGCTATCCACTACCTTCATCTGCAAAGTGTGGGATGCTCCCTATTATGCACTGAGGGAAGCAGTGCTGAAGGATACTACAGAAATTGCCATCCTTCCAAAATTAAGCTTTGTTCCCCCTTCTGTACATGTTATGGCACAATCACAAGTTGAAATAATAATCTGCTAGAGCAATCTCCCTGTAGGTGGAATCTTCAGAGGCTTGCACTGGCAATCTCCACAATGTCTCTTAACCCTCTGTAAGTTGTGGTTTCTTCCTCAGTTACACACATTCCACAATTTGGATGTATTTGGTGCATATTTTTCCACCTTTATTATGTAATTTGCAAATTAAATGTTCTTTTTTCAAAGCTCAGAGATGCTACAGTTGCCAAAACCAAGTGAGTATGGATGGAACATATGTTTTCATTGTCTTGTTTTTCAAAAAAGGTCCATTTTTACTAAAATAGCTTTAGACAAACATCCTGAGTGAAGAATATCATCCTGAATATTTGAGAAGTTGGATAGAAGTTTAAGTCATTTATATTCTGTTTTAAAATAGCACAGTTAATGGTAAATATGTTAATTATACATGTGAATTATAAATAACATTACTGTCTCTGTCTGCAGTCACTTGTATTAGAGCATCAGTTTTGGAAAGCATTTTGAAATTAGGCATTTGTACATTTTTCTAACTGTTTGTCTTCATGTTGCCCTTTGTCTTGTCTTTTTCTTCCTGATTCTTTTCATTCTAGTTTCCCACTTCATTCTGTTTTCCTACTTCATTCTGGCTTTCCACTTATAACTTAAGCAATATGAGGAACAATAAGTTTGATTTGTGAAGGATATTTTTGACTGCAAGAGAATCTGGTTTCACTCCCTTTGGGTTTTGCAAACAAGTAGTAATAAAATCAAGCCCAATAGCAAAATATTACTTGGCAGTCTCTCAGACCACAGTGCCAATGGTATGTGCTTTGATTTATGATGTGTGTACTTATTTTTGCATAGTATCTACCTGAAATCAGAGAACTGACAATCAAAATCCAGTTGTCCTAAAATGTGGCCTGGTTTACTGAGAAGAGGTATAAAAACTCTGTAAGTTTTTTAGGCTGGCCTAGCTAGTAACCTTTTGGATCAGCTGAAAGCCAGATGATTTTACATCATAAAACTTACATAAAGATTTTCTAATAAAACAGTTCAGCTTGGTTGATCTCTGGTTTTGGAATTTGTACTTGTTAAGAGTGTCTTAATCACATTTACCTCCTTGTCATACAATGACATGTCTTTTGGAGTATCATTCAAAGGTCTATTAAATGTGGTCTTTTGCATTCATTGTAGTATTATATAATCTATTATTGAAATAAACATGGGCATAATACCTGCTACCAAATTGGAAGTCTGCATCTAATTCTTTCTGCATAAGTTCCCAGAGGATGGAGAAAATATATCTTCACAATCCCCTGCTTTAGGGTTGTGGACAGCACCTGGCCATGATTAGGAAGTCTAGTGCATTGTCAGACTGGAAGACTGAAATGGGCAGGAATCTCACTCAGGCAGTTGTGAACAGTATCATACATGCTTTATGTGAAGTATTAGGAAGAGCAAGCAGCAGAGTAGAAGGATCTACAGGCATTTTTTAGGCCATGATGGACAATCCAAAGTGATCTTGGTAGCCTGTTGTAAGGGAGGAAAGCATCATTCAACAGGGACAAATGGGGAATTTTATGCTGAATTTAAAATAACCAACAGTCCAAGTATTTGTTAGGAGAAGCCTTACAATAAATCAGCAGTAGGGTTTATAGTTTAGTGGATCAAAACATAATATTGTATTAAAATATGTTAGATTGTATTTTGGGTCTTGCACTAGATTTTCAATGTTTGTAGTACCTATTTAAACTTCAGTTGGAGCAAAGTCACTTAAGCTCTCCTCAGAATCATTGTGAATCTGATGCATGGGTGACAATCAATCAGCATGAAAAGTGTCTTATTTCTTATGATGTAATGATTTCTGTGGTTGTGTAAACTGTGACCACCTAAAGTGTGACTCAGGTGATTTGCCTTCATCAACCACAGGCTCTATGAGCTGTTCGACCTTTGTTATAGTGGGTGATCTTGCAAGGGCCTTATTAGCTGTATAATTCAATTTATAGGAGTCATATAATGGAGGAAGTAGTGTACCAACCAACCACTGTCAACCTTTTGCTGAGGTGCGCAATTTCATTTTCTCTTCCAGCAAATACTACGGCATGCCCGCGGAAACTCTACAAAAGTGATATTTCTCATTACTGATGGCTATTCCAATGGGGGAGACCCAAGACCCATTGCAGCGTCCTTGCGTGAACTTGGAGTGGAGATCTTCACCTTTGGGATATGGCAGGGGAATATCCGAGAACTGAATGATATGGCATCCCACCCAAAAGAAGATCACTGTTATCTTCTTCACAGTTTTACTGAGTTTGAAGCTCTGGCGCGCAGAGCTCTTCATGAAGGTATTAATGTCCTAACCTCAGAAATCTACAGGGAGCAGAGAGGTCTGAATAGAAAGCTCTCCAGTACTGTCTTGCATTTACAGTTCATGTAGTGTTGATTCTCTTTTTATTTTTCTCCTACTTTCTAGCAGAGGTGTTTGTCCCTCAGTTAAAAGGATAAACTTTATTTGGCTTAACTCATCACCAACAGGATGTGAGAAAAATTCTCCTTACTGATGTGTATACATGCTTAAATCCCTTCAGCTCCTCGTTTTGTCTGTGAAGAACAGACTGTGCTCTTGGCCTAATGTATCTTGTGCTTGAACAAGTGAACCCCGTAGTCAGGTACAAGAGGCACCAAGTGTACACTTTAGAACTAGACTTAATACTTTTAGGGTGTCTCACACAGCAAAAACAGCGTGTTCAGAACCAATCTAGATCCCTCTCTGTAAGAGTCAATACAATTTGTGTTTATGACCTTATACATGCAGTAAAACTGGAAAGAGAATTCAGACTGTGATTCCTCTTTTAATGTGCTATATTCTAAAATAAAAGTTCTTTCTGAAGTATAGGGTAGGTTTAGACAAGCAAGAGAGAACACACAATTAAAAATTTGTTTGACAATGCTGCTTGATTGAGGCTTAGAACAGGCATCAGACTAGTCATTTGAATTTATTTGCTATCATTTTTAAAGACATACTACTTTAAAATAATAGTGTAAAATAAGGTTTTCTGGTGCTTTGTTGCCAGTCTGTTTGTTCCAGGTAAGGCTGGATTGGTCTATGTGAATGAGCTGAAGTTTTTTAGTTTATAATGTGACCAAATGGTTTTACATACCATGACCAAATGTTCTCCTGATGCCAAATCAGAAGAACCATCCACCAAAGCTGGGAAAACCTGTCCCAACAGCTTCTGTTGGGAGTGAGACTGCATTCTGACTGTGTTAGACTCAAACAAGGAGAAAACCTGAATGCACCATGGATTTCAGTGAGCCCTTTTCCAGAATAAGACACCAATCTTTTGCATGTGAAGCATAGCAAGGCTCTGCTCCATACTGCCTACCTAGAGCTGGAGCCTAGGGCTTTTAACAAATCTTTCACTAATGGTATAATGTGAGACTGTGGCATTACTCTTGTTTGAATTCTTGGTTAATAAATTGATATTATTTCAGACCTGCCCTCTGGCAGCTATATCCAAGAAGATATATCTCATTGTTCATATCTCTGCGAGGCAAACGAGAACTGCTGTGACATCATGGCAAGCTGTAAGTGTGGCACTCACACCGGCCAGTTCGAATGTATCTGTGAGAAAGGATACTATGGGAAAGGACTACAACATGAGTGTACAGGTGAGTCTCAATCTCAGCATTTTCAGGGTTTCTCTGCATGCTCTGAATGCATGGCTAATCTATCTGAGAGCTAAAAGATCTGTTGAGGATTATGGCTATAAACCTGGATCAGAATGCATCCGAGACTGCTGGAAGACTCTCTGACTGAAGACATAGAATAGCTGTAGCAGTAAAATTCACCTCACACCTTGTCTTCAGCAATAGCTCAAAGAGATGCACAGGAAAGAGGTAAGAATAGGGCAAATGTTCTGACAAAGTAAAACTTTCCTAAAACACAGCACACCTGAAATTTGTGACTACAAGTTTACAGAGTCTGAGGTAATACATTTTACTCTCAAGTGCTCATAGTACATTCTTCCCTCATGAGTTTTGCTGATCACTTTTTGAACTTCCGTAAAGTCTCCTGTTTGGAGAGGGGATATATATGTGGATCTTTGCTGGATAAATTCTGGGTGAAACTTACAATCATGGAAATGTGTTTTAATTCTCCCATTATGACTTCCAATTACCATAGAGGAAGAAAACATTTGAGTCACTAAAGAGAAACTTGTCATTGTGACATTTTTTGCTAATACTGGTTTTGTTACTACTTTTGGACAAGACCTTTTTACTCATGCATTCAAAGTATGGTTAAAATAACAGTTTATACTTCTTTACAGAGGTTGATCCATAAAGTTGTATTACACTCCCTGCCATATATCACATTGTAATTCTCCTTGTGCCTCTGGAACACCGTTCCTTTTTTTAGTGTGTAAGCAGGAATTCATTGAGTTCTGAAAGCAACATGAATACAGGAATGCAGTTAGGAACCTATATCAGCACTGGCACAATGGATCAGAATTGTATTTTATGCAAGTGGTTGCAGCTCCCTTTTGTGCTTGATTAACTCTAAACAAATACGCTACTCCATTTCTCTTATTTTCAGTTCAAATATTAATTTATTTAAGACAAAACCACCTTTTCATCATATTTTTTCTTTTGTCATAGGAACAAAATACATACAGCATTTCTGCCTTTACCAATAGGTTGTGTCATTAACTGTTGTTTTGAGCTATTCATCAAGAAAGCATGACTATCATTTTAGAGTTGCCCTTTCTTCATGAAAGGGTCTTTTGACAGGTAAGCATACCTTTCAAGTGGTACCACCAAAAATGGTAAAAGTCAGATTTCTTAAAATGGGTACTTTGCAGCTGCAGACAAAACTTTCATTTTTGCTTCCTTGATGCTTCTGAAAGGTGCTTCTGAAGTAAACTTGTAGAAGGGTCTGGTATTAGATACGCTGCAAGTAAGCTGATAATTGCAGCCATCTGCTGTGTATGTGATGGTAGTTGAAGTTGCACACATGTATTTTGGGGAGAATTTGACCTAAGTAACTCAAACCTTTTCTTTATGTATGCTCTGTTCAACTCTTGTATTTGAACAGACAGACATGTTCTTTAACGGAAAAAGAGAGTATTTTGAAATCTTTTATTCTGAAAAGGATTCCAGCCTTTTTTTGACATTTCACATCCAAGCATAGCTGTGGATTTGTAAAGCATAAGGAATCTTAAGAATGCATCTTAACTTTTCCTCATTCTATAATGTGCAGGAGGATTTGTGGCAAGCTTACAGTGATGGGACTTCGATTTTAATTGGACTATCTTTAGGGGGTTTTTGGCAAAACTTGAAGATACTCCACTAGCCTGTGTTTCCCTAATATAGTAAGGCTTTTTTAAAAGAATTTGAATTAAGAGGGAAATTGCTTTTTTGTGTAGCATCTGTTAGTTTTTCTACTGTGTTTATTTTCTGTGATTATTTTCTGTATTCTCTGCTTTTCGTAAACAACCTTACTGTTGTTTATGCTTTTAGATGTGAGGCATCAGAATAATATGTAAAAATCCTTACAGTTTTTTACTTTCATAATTACGAGAAAACACCCTAGAAATCTTCTGTGAAATAAAATAGGAGCCATGTGCTTTGTGCTGAAAAGCAGAAATTCGGTGTCCCGCTCCCACTCTTTGTAGTATTGTTGATGTGCCACTAAAGGAAGAGCAGACTGACTGTTCTCTGCTTTAAAAAGCAAACTAAACAAAACTTCTTGGCCCACACTGGGTACTTCATGTGGCCAGACATATCTGTGATAAATGTGGCAAAGGAAGGGAGTGAGAGGAAAAACAGAGGCAGGATTGTAACCAGTACCTGAGTACTGCAGAGCATATGAGCACCTCCTCTTCAGTAACTCTTCACTTTTTCTTCTCCTTCTTTTCCCTGATTACAAATTCTTTGAGGGTCAGACTAGGGACAACCAAAGATAAACACAGAAGGCAGCAAAAATAAATCTTGTGATTTCTCATTAGGACTCTTTCTTCCATTTCATCAATAAAAGATGAGTTGTTTAAATCAATTGCACCTTTCATAGGAAAGTAAAAAAAAAAAGATTCAGATCTCCATTGATATCTTTTTCTCTCTCTTATAAGATTAGAATGTATGTCTTTGACATGCTGTTTTCACAATTTTTTTTGAGTAACACTCTCCTCGGAAAGTTCTGGTTTAGGTGGTCTCTTGGGTTGGATGACCTTCTAGGTTCAAGAGGGTGCAACTGAAGATAGTACCCATCATGTTCACCTCATCAGTTACTCCTAAGCACAGCCACTGTTTTTGGAGAGATTAGGAAACTGCCCTCTTACAACCAGTAGTTTCTTTTGTCTAACGTGTAGACCCCATTTTTTGCAGAACACGGTATCCATAAAGATGATGTTCAGCTCACAGGGCAGAACAAGTAACTTAATTCCTTGTTCTCTAGGCTGGTTATTCATTCTTTTGTTTACATTTAGCTCTCTGCTTGGATATAATTATTGAATTCCACCATCCGCATGAATATTTAATAGCTTGCCTAGGCTTTTATTTAGGAATATGCAGCATATCAGTAATCAGATGCACAGCTACTAGGGCAACAGTCTTGGCTTCAAAACACCACATGGATTAGATTTCTAAAGAGCCTTTCCAATGAAATATGAAAACATGTGAAAAGTTCTTTTTTTTTTTCCAAATATTAATTCAGAACACATTACTGAAAAGACTTTAAACTGAGGGTATATAGGTCCAACAAACGGAGGGAGGATTTGCATTTTGTGGTTTCTTGGACTGTGGACTTAATTTTCATCTGAGCGTTTTTTTCATGAGATTTTCTGGATTGTTACTTTGAGAATGCAAAACCAAACCTGATGTTCATAAAGTGGATAACTTTCTAGTTAGAAAAAAATCTTTTGCATTTAATACACTACTAGCAGTTCTTTCCTTAGTCACACAGGAAGAACATTAATTCCAGTGGTGACTCCAGTCATCTAGTCAAAGGACAGTAAGTATTTCTCCTGCTATGCTGTCTCCTTCCTCCCTTCCTTTTGATAGGAGCTTCCATTCTCCAGAAGCTGAATCACCCTTTCTCAGTATTTCTCTATGGGAGGTATTTCTTTAGCTACCCTTGGAGGAGTTACTGACTAAATGGAGCTTTGCCAACCATCTTGAAACTTGGCAGATGGTACTTGGAAATTTTCACTAAGTTTTCAAGAGTCCTCCAACTCCCAAGGCTTCCAAATACAATGTATGCTGTACTCTTCAGCAGGTGCCTACCATGGATCTGGAGGAGAACCACCACTCTGAGATTCGGACAGACAGGGGGAGAAAAGAAAGCAAGCAAGGGAGTGTGAAAAAGAGTGTAGAAAATGTCTTCGAGCATAGGAAGATCTTGGGCTAAATTTGCCTGTTGAATCTGAAGATTTGAATTAGTTCATGGAACTGCAGATTTTCAAGCCCTTAGAACTTATTTTCTTGCTGTCTCACAAAGCAGTGCTATTTTATGCTTTCATTTATTGATTCTGCATCTTAAAACTGGGTGGGAGTTTGTTTTGATTTCTCTCTCCTCCTTTGCTTTCAATTTCTAAATCAGAAAAATAGTCATGATTTCTAACTCAGCTGTCACTAAAAGAGGGCTCCTTGTAAGACCTGCAGCCATTGAAAACTGACAAATTGAAAAAGGGGCATTTCTTTGAAGAAAGTGTTAAATAGCTGCTAGTTTGGGATTTTGTGTCACATAACCCTGCAAATCTTGATATAGCAAAACAAGAAAGCAAATAAAAATTTTACATCAGATTATTTCAAATAATTGGATTACAGTTGTGCAAGGAATTTGGAATGTACGTGCTTAATGAAGCGATAATGAAATGCTTTCAGAACCTGAATAGTTTGGAAAGACTTAGGAGTTAGGCTCACCTGCTGTGAAGACAGAAAAGCTGTACTAGAGAGACCTTTCTCTGTGTACAACATCTGTCAGCCTGTGATTCACCCCTTTTACTGAACAGCTCTTTAATCATGATCCCATTTCTATAACCTGTGGGGGGATGAGATGCATTTGTATACTTCATTATTTGTAATTTAATCTTCTTTTGTTACATAGTGACTTTCAATCTGTGATAATACACAGAGGTTCTATTGTGAGTACGCTGTGTCAAAATGCCTGGCTGTCATGAGGAGGGAGCTAAACCAGGAGGAAGGATGCAAAATGCCTGTAACTAAGTAATGCTGAATTGATGCCTAATTAATAATGGCAAAAATATTCCTTGCTGCCATTCGGTGTCTTTTTTTCTGTTTCTTATAAATCTTGTGACTCTTTATGGGTTTCAGGAAACATCATGATGGTTAAATACAAAAGAAATGTAAATGTGTTTTTCTAATGAGGGTAGCATAACATCATGATGGGTGACTACAGAAGCAACGTAAATCAGTTTTCCAGTGGTTTTCCACTGAGAGTACTGGAAGAAAAGTGGATGAGAAAGGTGGATATAAAAAGCAAATGCTATAGACATGGCTATGGAAGTTTAGCAGGTTAATTATATTTTTAAAAGTCTTTTTAAGTCTTAAAACAATAATGTAAAAACATTAATAATTATTGTTTTCATGAAGACTGGAGAAAATGGCTTTTACGAGTGTTTTGTGAGCAAAATAAATACATCCAAAAGCATGCAGACATGCTATTCCAGATTTTTTACATTTAAAACTGCTTTCTTAAAAATTAGTGTTGTGTGCTTTGCTTCTGGAAATTAGGTAGAAGTTCTCCTACTTGTTGCTATAGAAAGCAAAGCAAAGCTGAGGGGAAAACTTAATTGGATACTGCAAGATTTTTTTAAATGTAGCACATCATAGAGATAAATTCCTTTGGATTGAAAATTTAAAATATATTGTCAGCATATTCTTCATCTCAGGAGAGGCTTTTGGTTGAGTTTTTGGGGTTTTTTTGTTTTGTATGAATGATTGATAGAGATGAAGATTGCTACATGATCCTACAGTAGCTTTGTTGTTATTTTAAGTGATTTCTGACACCAAAGCAGTTTGTTTCCCACCTGTACAAGCTGCTTTATGAAGATGAGGCATTTCTGGCAGTGTATTTAAATCAAGATTTAGTCCACCAGAAAAACTCTTTAACAAATTCTAGAGTCAGACCATGAGCTCTCCATGAAAAAAAAAAAGACAAGCATGAGTTTTAACATCTAACTGCCGGGGCTTTACCTGCAAAATTGTAAAAAAAGGATCTTTTCTCAGTCAGTTTGGTACAAATTTTTTCACATAAATAAATGGTACATTAAACTGCTGGTGAGTTTTCACCATATCCATAGTTTTGACAAGCTGGTTGAAGTGGATGAACATATCTCCACTAGTATCAATGAGATCTGGATCAAGCATTTGGAACTGAGTGGTTCTTCACCTTGTGTATCAACTATATATATCTTCTGTTGCAAAATTCAAAATTGTAAGTAACACGATAACTAATATGGGTAGCAATGTTTCTTTGGTATTTTTTTCCTAACTCTGTGCCATGTAACTTGTCTGCCTTGAATTTTAAACTCAACTCTGGCAGAAAAAGAGAACCCAGAAGCTAAAAAAACCAAAACAAAACCAACAAAAAAGTTTTCTCTACATTTCTGCACCATTCCTGAGGAATTGCTTTAACAAATGAAGTTGTAGGGTGAAGATGAAAACCCAGATTCAATTTTGGCATATGCAGACCAGAAAAACAAAGGTGTAATTTTACACCTGTACAAAAACATCCATCCTTCCCATCTAGATTATCTGAGGCTTTAGAAAATAAGTTTCTATGCTAAATGAGGCTCTTTCCTATTAAGTCCAGAACTATTTCTACAATACATTTGTTGGAATATTAGAAAGTGATGTAAAACTTACTCTTTTTTCCTTATCTTCTTATTGGAATAGTTGTCCCCTGAAATCCTTAATCAAAAGTTTTCTACTGCAACATTATTTGTTTACCTCTGTGGATCACAAAGTGTCGTCTTACTTTCACTACCTTTTCAGAGACACATAGCCAGGATGTTTCTGTAGACATATTTTTCCTGAACTTGTGCCATCTCACAAATTAAAAGCAGACAATTTATCATTCTGTGAGGTTTTTTGTAGCTTTTCTTCTAGAGAAGAAAATATTTAAATTCTTGAAACAGTGCATCAAGGATAAAATGAGACAGCAGTATAAAGCAAGTGTTAATTTTTGAAGTGAGGAGAGGTTATAATACTCAACATTTGTTTTAATTAGCTACTTTGTTCCTGGTGGCTCTCCAGGGCTCCGAAGCTTCACATTTAACTACCCAAGTCATTCCTATAAAGTAATTTCTTCTACAATTAACTTAAAAGTTTCAGTCTTAGTACCTGTGAGGTTGTGAATAAGCATCAGGGTTTCTAGCATCATAGATTGCACCTGAAGTCTTGTCAAAGATGATTCCTTTAACTGGACTTGAGCACAGCACTCCTATTGTGACAAAATCAGGCAGCCCGTGTCTCTACATTTGGATTTTAATGGATAGTACACACTGTATTTGTCATGTGTCAAACAAATTTGACTCTTAGCTCTCAGAATCAGTTTCAAATTAAGATGGAGTTTAGGAATATTTTCTCCTTTTTTTAAATCCTTCTCTTCAGTTATGCTGTGAAATGCATTCTGCCCAAGCCAGTGTACATTGCAAAGTGCTTTCCCTGTAAGAAAGACTATTTTCAACATTTTAAACAAAATTATCTACTCCTCTCCCAATACAATAATATTGTGTATAAAGTGCAGTTTGCAGCAATTGCAAATGTTCAGAGGTGGTGACGTTACTTGCCTTGGTTTTGCTCAGAGGGAGAAGAAAACATAGAAACAAAAGTGCACAAAGCTCATCAGGTCATAACCCGCATCTAAATAAGTTATTTGTTTGCAGATTTTGACCTATGCAAAGCCTTTCAAGGGACGTGTATCCAAAGGGCAATATAGACGCTTCTTCTACTACTGTCTGTTCACTCATCTACCACTATCACAAGAGCATAAACATTATAGTGGGAAGGACTAAGGTTGTTTTTCTGCTCCCTCTCTGGCTCAGTCCTCTCCAGCTGACTTCTCTGTGCTCTCTGTGGAAAATGTCTGGCAGGCTCCTCAGATCATTTCACAATTACTTCAGGGAAGAACCCTCTCTGCCCTCTGCAGTTGTCCTCTCGCTCTCTCCCACATTCTCTGTTTCTTCAGACCCGCAGGGGTCCAGAAGCACTTCAGATTCTGCTACCACTCAAGCAAAGACCATGGACAGTGAGAAGGATGTGGTGGAAAAATCAGTGTGATGAAAAGGGTTCAGAAGCCCACTCACCTTGGAGAAGAATTACAGCATGTAGGTTACAGATAGCTTATAGATATTCTATTATAAGCTGATTATACCTGCAAAGTACTCAGCAGCCAGAATGTTTGGTTGATGTCTTACAAGCTGCCATGTTTTCTTCTATCAGGCTAAAATCTGCTGCAGATAGCCCAAATTTCTCAACCTGAAACAATGCTGACTGCATAGTGGAGTGTGATCCAGTCCCTAGGGAATGAGAAGGCAGCAGCACAGATTGATTTCATCAATCAGGAAATTGTTTTTTACTGGGTTTGTAGGTGATTTGATGAAAACAGAATTAGGACTCTGCATAAAAATGGAAACATCTTCAAGCCAAAACCCTGGGGTTTAGTTTGTAACCATGCAAAACAAAGAGCAGCAACTCAACAATTCCAATGCAGATGTTTTAATAAAACTAACACCTGACTGTAGTTTGAGAAGTTGAATTTTTTCTCCCTAGTCTGAAATTTATTGAATAGGAAATGTTTTAGTCAATAAGAATAGGAAGAATAAATGGACCTTGGGATTGGTGGGCAGTTGAGAAGCTGATGTTACAGAAGTGAGTATAATGTAGTTAAATATATGGTCTAACCTAGTATATGGTCTATAGCCATATCTTATAGATACAATTTGGACCTGACAGATCTGAAACAAAATCCAATAAAATTAGGGACTAAATTGCAGGTTTTAAGCAGCATAAAGCATAGAGAAATGGCAAAAATCTACCATCTGTGTCAGTATGGGCAGATGTGCTGATTTTATACGGACCTGCACTTATTGTAACTTAAGAACTGGCTCCTTCTCTTGGCCATTAACAAAAATCTGCTGGGGGTTTTCTCCCCTGACATCAAAAGAAACATTCTGAACACACACACACACACAAAAAAAAAAAAAAAAAAAAAAAAAGGGGGGGAGGGGGAAATTTCGCCCCCAAAAGTTTCAAAGAAACGGTGTTCCTTTGTAAATGCTACCAAGTATCCATGCAAAATTGCCATCTCCTTGTAGCATGTGGTTTGTTTCTCAAACAAAAATTCCAGAAGATAAAATACGAGAACTTTTCTACATTGAGGCTACTAGTACTGCATGTCTTTTTTTCAAAACTTATTGCCATTAACTCTGAGGTGTTTGTTGGTTAGTACTTCACAGATTAATTGAGAGTATAGCATTGCTCTGACTACTGTCAGGCTCCATGTCAGCTCCAGTTTTTGGTTTTATGGCAGAAAAGTGCTTGCTGCATTCTAACTGTGTTCCCCTAGAACAAATCATATCTGGAAATACACATAGGTGGTATTAGAAGCTGTGTAGAGATAGAGGCAGTGTCCTGGTGGGACCAGAAGCACCTACATGATGGGCTGGGAATACCCTACATCACATGAATTTAAAGACATATATTCTGAGTTTTATGCCTGTATAAAAAATCTGGAGCTCTGGAAGCAAACACTGGCCTGTTACTCTGTTTTCTCTTTATATGCCTTGTTTCACACATTGCCCTCCTGATGACTTCAGAACATACCATGAAGCCTGTGCAGGCATGGGAATGCCAGTCTGCTAAAGCCTGCTGCAATAGCTTTAGCATCTTAGCAGTCAAGACCAGTCCATCTGACATCAGCAGCACTGTGTATGCTCACTTTGGGGAGTCCAGTCCAGTGAGGAAGTGCTTTAGGAAATTTAAATGCAGTAGGTAACTTGTCTGAATCTTCTGCATCTGTTATCCCTGTGACACAGTGGTGCCTTGAGTCCCAAGAAAGAAGGTATGGAAAGGGGGCTTTCTTGCAGGAATGTGAAATACTACAAAAGTCAGTCAGGTAACTCAGTTCACAGGGCTAAGTTTTTCTAATACAAGGACGAAAGTGGGAGGCTGAGGGGCCTTGTTCTGAGGAGTCATGGTGTCTGCACAGGATGTAAGTAGTGCTTGCCAAGCATCATAGTCATTTACCAGAAGAGTTACATGTTCTTAAGCTGGTGTTATCTTTTAGACTTGCATTATTTTCTGTCTCACAGAGGCATTAATATGTATGCCTAAACATATTCCGATCCTTTAGGCCTATTTCTGTTGTCAGCTTGCAAAGAATATCACATGAAATGCAAATGTTTCCCTCATTTTAGAACATAAGCTTTTGCCTCAACTTTTTAGCAAAATACGCTGTCACTTGCAAATCTCTACATTTGAGTTTTTATCTCATTGTGAATTGTAGAGGAGTAAAACACATATATAAATTTTGATCTCTTTTATTTCTGAATGGAAATTCAAAATGCCTTATGAAATGCAACACCTTTTTTGAAACATGGCACTTCTGTGAGCACGCACACTCTTCCTGGGTGGCCAAAAACACTAAAAAATTGTCCCAGTGGCAGCACAGGGGTTCTGGCTAGTCATGGCGCAAGTCATGGTAGGGATTCTGGTTAGGTCATGGCACAGAGGCAAGGACACTTAGTTTTCATTAGTCACTTGATTTCATCAGTGAGAGTAGCCAAGCTGCATTCATGTGTGGCTTTTAAAGTGGACCAGTAGCTCAACTTGTGCTCACAGCCCAAACCCCTGAGAACAGTGATCAAAATTTGAATTGAGAAGGCTCTTACTTGCCTCGGACACTGAGGGACCCTCTGCCAGTATCTCTTTAGTGTAACAGCAGCTGAGGGTTCCCATCGTGCCTACCTTTTTCACTACTTAGCAGTGATACTCCTTTTCAATACTCATAGAATCATGTAACTGTTGAGGTTGGAAATGACCGCTAAGATCATTGATTCTGACCATTAACTTAACACTGCCAGATCCACCACTCAACCACATCCCTAAGTACCATTCCTACACATCTAGTAATACCTCCAGGTTTGATGACTCCACTTTTCTGGACAGTCTTTTCCAATGTTTGACTTTCTTAACCTATTGGTGAAGAATTTTTTACCAGTATCCAACTGAAACTTGCCCTGGTGCAATTCAAGGCCATTTCCTTTCATCCTATGACTGCCTACTTAGAAGAGGCTGACCCCCACCTGGCTACAGCCTCCTTTCAGGGAGTTGTAGAGAGCAATAATTTTCCCGCCCCCGAGCCTCCTTTTCTCCAGGCCAAACATGCCCAGCTCCCTCAGCTACCTGTGCTCTAGACCCTTTTGCATCTTTGCTACCCTTCTTTGGTCATACTTCAGTGCCTTAGTGTCTTTCTTGTAGTGAAAGGCCCAAAACTCACCCATGGTAATGGCTCTCCCAGCCCAAGTGCCAGAGTTTGGCCTAGAAGCAGTAATAAGCTATCCTGTGACCCCAAGAGCATATGTATGGCCCTCAATTCCAGCTTAAGAAGTGAGGCATCTTGCTTTGCCCACCTCCAGGATTCTGCTGTCTTCACTCTCCAGATAGTGCTTCACCATCAACGGCATTTTATCATCAACTGCCTGGGCACCTTCCCCTCTGTCTCAGACAAGAAGGCAATTTTGCACTCTGAGAGCCTGTGAGAAGGCTCTTATTGCCTTCTTGTTCCCCTTCTTCTTTTTACCTACTTATCCCTCCAGATGGAGGTGATGGATTACAGCTGTGACTTGTCTGGTTTTTGCCTCAAGGCTGTAGCACAGGCAAGTATTAATGGTAGTAAGTTCAAGGTCTATGAATTTGATGTTTCACAAAGCTGTCTCTAACATCTTGAATTTCACTCACAGTGTTGTTAGAGATTGATTTATTCGCATTATTTTAAGGTAATTTTTGGTAGGCCTCCTACATTGAAATAGAAAGTGCAGTGCCTTATGCATTCATAATCAGAGTGGTAGTTCATAAAATGTCACTTGCACCCTCACTGGTTCACAGTCTGCAAAAGTAGAAGCAACTAGCTAAGAATTTGGCTCCATCTCAGGAAAAAATGGGATGTTTGTAGATAGTATTAATTATGTTGTGAAGATAACTATTTGGAATCAAGTGCTATTTAAAAATAGATTTTCTAGCTAAAACTCTGTGGTTTGATAATTTTGAGTCTTGGGTCCATTGAGCAGTGATTTAATAATTTTTGTCACTTACCTTTTTTTTTCCTTTTTCCTTCAGATTGCTGTTAAAAGTGTTCCCTCCTTCTTATTCTCCATCTCTGAAGATGTATATAGTCTTGTTTATGGCAAAAGAGCTTAGAAAGAGAGCATGTATTTAAAGGAGAAGGTAGGACTGGAAGTGTAGCAGTCCTTTTCTCCCCAAACATGCAAAGAATCTCGCTGCCCTTTAGAAAGAGAACAAGTTTCTGCATTTTTAAGGTGGAAAAATTACCTTTCAAGCAGAGAAAAGGATGGAGAAGTGAGACATAGAGCACAGATTCACTTAAATGTGCAGAGAGGTTGAGAGCCTGACAGTTCCTGAGACAACCTTACTCTGGTGTTTCCCTGCTCCCTTTCTGGCAGCTGCCACAGGGCGATTCACTCTAGTTTAATCAACTACTCTTCAGTAAAGTCCTTGGATCTTACAGGTGCTACTTTAGCACTTTCTGTCAACACTGATAGCAAAATAGAGGCCTTAGAAATGTAGAACTCACTGCCCTGGGATTCCTTCTTTACGGGAAGATTCCTGCATTGCAGAAAATTAGGTCATTGAAGAGTGGCTGTCTAATGGGGGATGAAAAGCATGGTTCAGAAATGTTTTAAATGGCAATTCTTCAGAGAAGGAAGCTGTGTTAGACTGAGGCTTGAGGCTGTGTATTTGGTTAAGGTACTGCAACATAATATTTTTTATCTTTCATCCCTTTAATTTGCAGCAGTAATGTTCACTTTGTTGACAGCCACAGTACTTCATATTTAAAAATACTTTCTTCCGTTCAGATCTGCAGTGACCCTCTTCCTGCAGTAGATACTGCTTTAGCAAGGGTCAGATCTGTTCTTAAGGACATCTTTTATATCTTGCGAAGGAATGGTGGGGGGGGACAAGGACAACTGGAGAAAATGTGAAGTGAAAAGCAGTCAGTTTTCCAAATGTGTCTTGAGCAAGCAGCAGTTAGTAGTGAGCATACTGATTAATTGTTATCTCAGTGCTCTGGCTTTCTACAAACAAGACTTTATTTTGATACACATATTTGGAAAATATTAAAATAATTCAGGGAATCCTGTCAGTTTCCATAAGAGTTTTGCTTGAGGAATGGGGAGTGGGATTTATGGCATTTTTCACGGTAAATCAGGAGTACCAGTGGTGATTCCAGGAATTAAGCGGGAACTATAACATCAAGACTTACTGAACTCTATGCAGGAATAGTTGGGCTAGTTTCACAATATGTAAAAAAATAATTGGCAAAACCACCACTTTTTATGGCCTGATTACTGGCCTGAGCCATTGCATGTCCTCCAGCAGTCTTAAGTTAACCAAAAGCTCTGTTTCCTACCCTAAGTAAATAAACATGGAAATAGTGACATATGTTCTCCATCTGCACAGTCATGTGCTATATCTTCAGTGCTCAGAAATGTTACTTAATAGGAGTATAATCACTGTTGTTGAAAAGTATATTTAATGATAAAAATAAGGGATGTGGAAATGAGGCCAAGTTTGGCACCTAATGTAGTAGTGACAGTTTATTGAGGGTCTGGCAGAAATAGCTTCTCTTTCCTGTTTATAATAACTTTTACTTGCTGCATTCCCCATCTGTGATTGAGCACTGGCACTACTCTGATCTGCAGAGAAAGGAGGCAGAAATAGGTATCTGGTGTTTTTTGGTTTGTTTTTTTTTTAACTCCAGGATTATATGCACCAGAAGCTGTTAGGAGTGGGTGTTGGAGACAACAGAAGAAAAGGAGTATTTCATGTTAGGCTAGCAAAATTATTCAGGAACATACAGGGCTCTGTTAATATTTTGCCAGAGAGAAAATTCACAATTTTTGTATCAATGAGAATGATAAAAG